>NC_057797.1:129732140-129885481 GCF_018294505.1 Triticum aestivum | reverse complement strand
TGAGTGTTGGTCCAAATAGAGCCACTTGCAGCACCACCTCGGGGCAACTTGAGGGTTGGTTTTAGTTGTACGTAGTGTTCATCTGAGTGTGCCCTGAGAAAGAGATATGTGCAGCTCCTATCGGGATTTGTCGGCACATTCGGGCGGTGTTGCTGGACTTGTTTTAACCTGTCGAAGTGTCTTGAATTACCAAGATACCGAGTCTGATCGGAACGTCTTGGGAGGAGGTCTATTCCTTCGTTGACCGTGAGAGCTTGTCATGGGCTAAGTTGGGACTCCCCTGCAGGGATTGAACTTTCGAAAGCCGTGCCCGCGGTTATGGGCAGATGGGAATTTGTTAACGTCCGGTTGTAGATAACTTGAACTAAACTTAATTAAAATGAATCAACTGAGTGTGTTACCGTGATGGCCTCTTCTCGGCGGAGTCCGGGAAGTGGACACGGTGTTGGAGTAATGCTTGCGCAGGTTGTTCCTCTAGTTTTTCACGCTCGCGCTTTGCCTCCTCTTCTCGCTCTCTTTTGCGAATAAGATAGCCACCATATATGCTAGTCGCTTGCTGCAGCTCCACATATATTTGCCTTACCCTTCCTATAAGCTTAAATAGTCTTGATCGCAAGGGTGCGAGATTGCTGAGTCCCTTTGGCTCACAGATTACTATTACACCAGATGCAGGGCCTGATGATTCCGCTCCAGGAGACGCGTATGAGCTCAAGTGGGAGTTCGACGAAGACTCTCAACGATACTATGTTTCCTTTCCCGATGATCAGTAGTGGTGCCCAGTTGGGGGTGATTGGGACCGTGTCGCATGTTGGGTTCTCTTTTATTTTGGCGCCGTAGTCGGGCCTTGAGTGTATGGATGATGTAATGTTATTTATGTACTTGATTGACGTGGCGAGTGTAAGCCAACTATGTTATCTTCCCTTTTATTATTACATTACATGGGATGTTTGTGAAGATTGCCTAACTTGCGACATATGCCTTCAATGCTATTATGTCACTAAGTCGTGCCTCGACACGTGGGAGCTATAGTCGCATCGAGGGTGTTACAAGCTTGATACGACAGATGCCGACATCGTGCTTGTGAACAAGCGGCTTGACGAGGCACAGGGTATGTATTCTCCGGTGGTCAACTAATACTAAGAGGAGCATGATGCTAGTATCTATAACATGTTGTGACTGCAGATGGAGCTGCCGCCATGGAGACTCTTCAGGCAGAGCTTGCCCAAGCCAAGGAACAAGCCAGGAGAAGTGATGTGGCCGCCCTAAAGGCGGTCGAAGAGTTAAGAGCCAAACGGGCTGCTCATCGCCAGAGCGAAGATAAAATAGCCAAGATGGCTGTTGAGCTGAAGGATGCCGCCGCCTGGTATGAGCTTCTTGAAAAGGAAAGCCAAGCTAACACAGCGGACCTGAAGAAAGCCATGGTAGCAGCCAAGGAAACCGGCTCTAAAATCAGAGCGGCGAAGGAGGAGCTTCGTCAAGCTGGAGATATCATGGCTGGGAAGCCCTTTTTGTTACGGACGAAGTTTGGAGATCCGAAGTATGCCCCTATGGATCAATTATGAAGTGCTGCAGTCGTGTACTTGGACTTGGCAACGAGTGCTGCTGATGCAACTGAGTTTTTCAAAGATCAAAAAGATCAAGAAGTGGAAAAGTTGTTCTGGTCATAGTTTAGTGCTCCAACGCGTCCGCTACTGTTAAATGAGCAAATGGCCAAGTGGGCTGAGCTCCATAGGTTGTCCGGGCTTGCCATGAGGTCTGTCGTGGATCATCTTTGGCCGGAAGGACCAAGGCTGAATAGTTATTTTCGTTTGGTGCAACAATTCCTTGGTGTTGTGCCGCATATCGACGCTATAAAGAGGTCAACATGCATAGAGGGTGCACAGATGGCTCTTGCCCGTGTTAAGACATACTGGGCAGAGATGGATGCCACCGCTATTGCAACCCGGGGTCTGGCCGTAGGCCAGGTCTCGGCCGAGCACTATTTTGAAGAAGTCCTAGAAGGCGCTCATTTAATAGAGGCTTAGTGCTCGAAGAGTATCATGTTCGAGTGACATGTATCCCAATTGCAAAAACAATGTTATTTGGATTATAAAGGTTGTGTTTATACTTTTGCCTGAAAGTATTATGATGCCTCCTGTGCGGCCATTTATGTATGTATATAACTTGAAAGTTTGCAGTCGTCGGCTTCAGCCCCCACACATATAATGCAGGGGTGTTCGGAAAAGTGCGTATTCACACTTGATCCAATGTCTTGGTCCATTAAGGAGGTGATAGCGCGGCGAACAAGACAATCGGACTATATTGCTTTAACACTTTCACTTAGCCATAGCAGTTTGACAGTGGGGCTACTATATAGCCCCTGGTACTTCCGCGCTTATCCGAATACGGTGTGCGTACATACATGACCGGGAAACCGGTCCTTCGTTAATGCGGAGGAATTGCGAAGATTCCGCTGAGTCCTCGAGTGGTTGAACAGTCTCGCTCTTTATCATGACAGTCAGTTTTCGGCTTTCTCTACTGAGGTGCTCATCCAGATGAACCAGGGCATAATTGCAGTAGTTCTCCCAGTGCCACCTTAGCCGATAGAGCGGAACACAAGGTAGCAAAACACGGGAGCCGGGCAAACCCAACTATTGACCAAAGACATGATTCGGAGCTGATGCATATAAGGCCAAACTCATGACGCCGAACACTCCCTAAGGTATTCGGTCTTTACAACGTATGCTAGGCTGAGTAACGCCCTCGATAATAAGCCCTGAATTTCCAGGTACGTGCATTAGTCTGACGTGACGAAATGCCAATAATGCTAGCATCCCTCTTGGTTATGTTGAGTATCCGGAGGGTGTGAAGCAACAAGAGACAGTAAAAAAGGTTTACATGGGGTCTTAATCTAAAAAGAAACCTTTAAACGGGGCCCTGCTGCACGTCTGTGCCTGTGTCTCCATTGTGCCGTATCCTGGAAGGGTGTAGCACGATGATCACATGTAAGAGAGAAAAGCCCAGGTGAAAGTTTTCGTGCGAAAAATTGGTTATTCTTAATAAAACATTAAAATTCAATCTAAATAAGGTCAAGCCGCACTGTAGTCCTTTTTACATGTGGGAATCCCCTAGCACCACCTATGGGGGTATATCCATCGACCCAGTCTTAGGTTTATCTGAGCTGTTATAGCTAGTGGTGCGTCGGACTCGTCTAGCCGTGTCTGCGGTCTTGACGACCGATCATTTATTCTGGTTGGAGAGGTCGTTCAGTGTTCGGCTGCTAAAGTCGCCACACATTCTTCCACACGTAAGGAATGCTCTATATTTCCGCTAACTATGATGATGCCACGTGGATCGGGCATCTTAAGCTTAAGATAAACGTAATGCGGTATTGCATTAAAACGAGCGAAGGCCGTTCTTCCGAGTAGTGCTTGATAGCCGCTTCAGAATGAAGCGATGTCGAAGGTTAACTTTTCACTTTGGAAGTTGTCGGGAGAACCGAATACAACCTCTAGTACTAGAGAGCCCGTGCAGCAGGCCTCTGGGCCTGGTATTACTCCTTTAAAGGTAGTATTGCTTTGGCTGATTCTTGTCGGGTCTATCCCCATTTTGTGGACTGTGTCCTGATATATCAGATTAAGACTACTGCCGCCGTCCATAAGGACTCGGGTCAGATAGTATCCATCAATTATTGGGTCTAGTACCAAGGCAGCCGATCCTCCGTGCCGGATACTAGTCGGGTGATCCCTGCGATCAAAAGTGATCGGGCAGGCCGACCAAGGGTTGAACTTGGGGGTGACAGGCTCCATGGTGCATACGTCTCGGAGTGCTCATTTGCTCCTCCTCTTCGTTACGTGAATCATGTTCACTGTTTTGACATCTGCTGGGAATTTTTTCTGTCCCCTAGTGTTTTGCTGGCGAGGCTCATCCTCGTCTTCACTTGGTGTCTCCCTCCCCTTGTGTTCAGCGTTTACCTTGCCGGCCTGCTTGAAGACCCAGCATTCTCTGTTGGTGTGATTTGCCGGTTTGTCGGAGGTGCCATGAATCTGACATAATCTGTCTAGAATCTTGTTTAGGATGGACGGTCCATCTCTGCTGCCTTTGAATGGCTTTTTTCGTTGACCGGGTCGAGAGCCCCTGAATCTGGCATTTACGATCGTGTTGTCTTCATTGTTTCGACGCTTGCTTTTATTGCGTCGTGGTTTTCCATTGACATCCCTGACTTCGGATGTGCCTGGGTCGCTGGTGCCGCTACGGTCCAGCCAACTATCTTCGCCTGCGTAAAAGCGGGTCATAAGGCTTGTTAGGGCTGCCATTGCCCTCGGTTTTTCCTGGCCGAGGTGTCTGGCGAGCCATTCATCCCGGACACTGTGTTTGAAAGCCTCTAAGGCTTCAGCGTCCGGGCAGTCGACAATTTGATTCTTCTTAGTGAGGAATATGTTCCAAAGCTTTCGGGCTGACTCTTCGGGCTGTTGAATTATATGACTTAAATCGTCTGCACCCGGAGGTCGTACATAGGTCCCTTGAAAATTAGCCCTAAAAGCATCCTCAAGCTCTTCCCAACTTCCAATTGAGTTTTCGGGGAGGCTCTTCAGCCAGTGTCGAGCTGGTCCTTTCAACTTGAGGGGCAAGTATTTGATGGTGTGGAGATCATCTCCGCGAGCCATGTGGATATGAAGGATAAAGTCCTCAATCCAGACCCCAGGGTCTATCGTTCCGTCGTATGCCTCTATGTTCACGGGTTTGAATCCTTCTGAGAATTCGTGATCCAGAACCTCATCGGTGAAGCATAGGGGGTGTGCGGCACCCCTGTATTTGGATGTGTCATGGCATTCTGACGGTTGTAGTGTTCGGTTTTGATTCTGTGCTGGAGCACGCTTCCTAGATCCGTAGATGGACCTCATCATACCGGCTTTTTGGTGCAAGTCCTCACGTAAATCATGTGCTGACTTATGTGCGACATCGGTAGCTGCCCTATCGCGGCCACGGGGTGGTCGATCCGGCTGATCGACCGTTTTATTTTTCAGCTGTATAGGCTCTAAAGCCTCGTCATCGAATTCAGGCAGCAGCTTGCGCTTTGGATAGCTCTTTGTGTGGCGGCTGCCACCGTACTTTTCTTCAGTGTCGAGCACTTTGTTCCATCTACTCTTGAGTGTATTTTGCGCGGCCTTAAGCCTTTGCTTCTACTTCTTCAGAATCCTCGCGGTGGCAATAAGCCTTCTGTGGAGGTCCTCTTGCTCCAAGTGCCTTTCCGGGATGATGTGTGCATCGTCGTCCGGATTGTTCTCCTCTGCGGAGACAGGTTGATGAGCTCTACCCTCAGCGTCGCTGTGATGGGACAACAGCTCCATACTATGTTCGTCATCCACTGGTTCATCCTGCTTTGTCGCTGGGTCCATGTGGTTGTCGTTTGCTTTGGAGTCGACCGGGGTACTATTCTTTCTTGCGCTGTTATCGCTGTTTTTGCCGAGGCGGGATTTGGAGCGGCGCCTACGTCATCGCTTTGGTTGCTTCTCTAGGGGATTATCCTTCGCTGCATCCTTCCATTCCTCATCATTGTTTTCTTTGGGTGTATCCACCATGTATATATCGTGTGATGAAGTGGCTGTCCAGCGCCCTGTGGGCGGTGGTTCCTGTTCCTCTCATGCATCGTCGTTCATATTGTCGATGTCTTCGGAGTCGAAATCAAGCATGTCGGTTAAGTCGTCGGCAGTGGCTATTAAGTGGGTGGTGGGTGGGGAATGAATTTCTTTGTCATCCGCTTCCCACTCTAGCCGGACATAGTTCGGCCAAGGGCCTTCTGACAAGGAGAGAGACCTTAATGAATTCAGCGCGTCGCCCAGGGGCGAGTGCTGAAAGATACCCGCAGAGGAAAAATCCATAATCGGCGCCCAATCCGATTCGATAGGCACGGACACAGGCGGTTCGGAGCCCGTGGCCGGGGACGAATCCAAGGGTCCGGCAAGACAGGTCTCGTAGGAGGTGAAGTCAGTATTCGGCTCTGTCGCCGTTGAGTGTGCGGCCTCCGTGGCAGGGTCCATCCACCCGTCCTCGGACAGCGAGATCTGCTCCGGATCAAGGGCCGGAGTTGCCACAGGTATGATCTCTCGAACACTGTCCGGCGGCAGAGCTAAGTCATGCTCGTCGTGGCTGTACGGCACACCTGACACGGGCTCGAATCCATCGAAGATCAAGTCTCCGTGGATGTCGGCAGTATAGTTTAAGTTTCCAAACCTGACCTGACGGCCAGGGGTGTAGCTCTCAATCTGCTCTAGATGGCCAAGCGAGTTGGCCCGCAGTGCGAAGCCGCCGAATACGAAGATCTGTCCGGGGAGAAAAACCTCACCCTGGATCGCATCATTGCTGATGATCGAAGGAGCCATCAAGCCTTATGGTGACGACACAGTGGAACTCTCAATGAAAGCACCAATGTCGGTGTCAAAATCAGCGGATCTCGGGTAGGGGGTCCCAAACTGTGTGTCTAAGGCAGATGGTAACAAGAGGCGGGGGACACAATGTTTACCCAGGTTTGGGCCCTCTCGATGGAGGTAATACCCTACTTCCTGCTTGATTGATCTTGATGATATGAGTATTGCAAGAGTTGATCTACCACGAGATCGTAGAGGCTAAACCCTAGAAGCTAGCCTATGATTATGATTGTTGTTGTCCTACGGACTAAACCCTCCGGTTTATATAGACACTGGAGGGGGCTAGGGTTACATAGAGTCGGTTACAAGGGAGGAGATCTACATATCCGAATTTCCAAGCTTGCCTTCCACGCAAAGGAGAGTCCCACCCGGACACGGACGAAGTCTTCAATCTTGTATCTTCATAGTCCAACAGTCCGGCCAAAGTATATAGTTCTGCAGTCCGAGGACCCCCTAATCCAGGACTCCCTCAGTAATTATTAACAACATATAGCTCATTGAACTAATACTATTTCAAGATGATCATTTCAGAAAGTTCAGTGATTGGCATGGCATGGATTAGGAATGTGGACCCCTCAAAATGCTAAGGACACCACATTGGCTCAAGCTCAGGACTCTACTTTTTCATTTGAGTGATCCAAGATCACATTGAGTCCATAGGAAAAGCCAATACTATTAAAAGGGGATGAGGTGTTGCTTAATGGCTTGCTTTCTAAAAATTCTTAGTGATATGCTCCAAAAACCATCAACCACTTTCTCATATCCACATATGTCCCAAACCAAAAGTCAAACTCAGCCCCAGCGAAATGTTCTATCCAGCGCCACCGAGTTCACTTGACATAGCCACTGCCAGAAACCCTAGTCATATCGGACTCACCGATAGGAATCTTGGTCTCACCAAGATGGGATTGCAAACTCTCAATTTCCATTCGTAATGTTTCGGTTCAAACGAGATGAGCGATCGGTCCCACCGAGTTTGCAATGCAAACTCTCTGTTTCCCTTTCATAATGTTTCGGTCTCACTGAAATGAGAGATTCAGTCCCACTGAGATTGCCTGACCAACTCTCTGGTTATCCTATTACCAAAATCGGTCCCACCGAGTTTGTGTAATCAGTTTCACTAAGATTATGTTATGTACTAACCCTAATGGAATCGGTCCTACCGATTTGACATGTCGGTCCCACCTTAAAGCCTAACATTCACATTTTGAACTGAATCCGTATGACCGAGTTTTCTGATTCGGTCCCATCGAGTTTGGTAAATTGTGTTTAACAATTAGATTTTGTGTGGAGGCTATATATACCCCTCCACCCTTCCTTCATTAGTAAGGAGAGTTGTCGGTGTCAAAACCGGCGGATCTCGGATAGGGGGTCCCGAACTGTGCGTCTAGGCCGGATGGTAATAGGAGGCAGGGGACACGAAGTTTTACCCAGGTTCGGGCCCTCTTGATGGAGGTAAAACCCTACATCCTGCTTGATTAATATTGATGATATGGGTAGTACAAGAGTAGATCTACCACGAGATCAGAGAGGCTAAACCCTAGAAGCTAGCCTATGGTATGATTGTACGTTATGGTTGTTGTCCTACGGACTAATACCCTTCGGTTTATATAGGCACCGGAGAGGGTTAGGGTTACACAAGGTCGGTTACAAAGGAGGAGATATCCATATACGTATTGCCTAGCTTGCGTTCCACGCCAAGTAGAGTCTCATCCGGACAGGAGACGAAGTCTTCAATCTTGTATCTTCATAGTCTAACAGTCCGGCCAATGGAGATAGTCCGTCTATCCGAAGACCCCCTAATCCAGGACTCCCTCAGTAGCCCCTGAACCAGGCTTCAATGACGATGAGTCCGGCGCGCTGTATTGTCTTCGGCATTGCAAGGCGGGTTCCTTCTCCGAATACATCACAGAAGAATTTGAATACGAGGATAGTGTCTGACCCTGCAACATAAGTTCCACATTCCACCGTAGAGAGAATAATATTTTCGCAGATCTAATTTGTTGGCTTGTTTTGGCAACGACGTTACGTCATGGCCCGGTGATTATTCGAACCGTTTCTTTTAACCAACCCGCACATAACGCGAGGCAGTTTTTCGACACGTCTTGTCAAAGCAGAGATCGTGTCCCCTTATTACGGGATTCTCATCAATACGGGCGTGGGTAACCCAACCGCGCCATCAATTGCGGCGCTTGGGGGATAAGCGAGTTTTACCAGGCAAGTGGGGACGCTTAGTTTTGTCCGCCCATATAAAGGGATAAGGATTCAACTTTCTATCCACGCCTTCTTCCTCCTCTGCTCATCCGCTCCCGCACACTCGAGCTCTAGCGCTCAAGTCCTCACTTCCATCTCAACCTTCTCCAACCATGTCCGGAGTGGGAGGCAAGTGGATGGTCTCCTTCGTCACAGAGTGAGACATCAAAAAACTGAGGAGAGCCGAATACCTGCCCGACGACATCGCGCACCGGCTCCCAGATGAGGGGCAGCTCATCCCCACCCCCAGGCCCCATGAGAGGGTGGTATTCCTCACCCATTTCCTCCGTGGACTGGGATTCCCTCTCCATCCCTTCGTCCGGGGGCTCATGTTTTATTACGGCCTAGATTTCCATGATCTGGCCCCGAACTTCATCCTCAACATCTCGGCGTTTATCGTCGTGTGCGAGGCCTTCCTCCGCATCAAGCCCCACTTCGGCTTATGGCTGAAGACCTTCAACGTCAAGCCGAAGGTGGTGGGCGGCCGTCAGGCAGAGTGCGGAGGCGCCATGGTGGGCAAGATGCCCAACATAACATGGCTCGAGGGCTCCTTTGTGGAAACCATAAAGGGGTGGCAATCGGGGTGGTTCTATATCACCGAGCCGCATGACCCCGCATGGGTAGCGGCCCCCGAGTTCCGATCTGGCATCCCCATGCGGCTCACTTCCTCGAAGGAGAAGGGCCTGTCCTGGGGTAATTCAAAAGAGCTTATCGGACTCCAGACGTGTATTCAAAACATGGTGGACAAGAAGCTCAAGCTCGTCAACATAGTCCAGGTTATGCTCATCCGTCGGATACTCCCGTGCCAACAATGGGAGTTCACCTTGTGAGAGTTCAATCCGTTGCAGCACCAAACTCTGAACAGGCTCTTCTATACGACTCATGAAGATGCCTGGAGGGTGCTGTTCAAGAGTGCCGAGGTGTCTCCCCCCATCATTGAGGATCGAGGATTCAGCGTGAAGCGCCAAGCCAGTGCGGTAAGTTGTTTTACCTTTCACAGGATACTTATTTTTATATAGATTGACTCTATGCGGGATCTAAACTCTCGTGCCTTTGACAGGACTGGCAGAAGATGGCCGAACAGATCGACTATCCGGCTCCTTTGTCCGAAGGCTCCGCGGACGCTCTTCTGGTGAAGATGCTGACTCCAGCCCCTTATAAGGTGCCGGAGAAGACCAAGAAGGCCAAGGGAGCTCGAAAGAGTTCCCGGCGCTAGGCATCGTCAGACTCACCGTCCAATGACTCTGCGGCACACTCTTCCCCCGAAGACGAGGAAGAAGAAGAAGATGCTCCCCCACCGACTGGGGAAGACAAGAAAAGGAAGGCCGCCCCAACTGGGGAGGCCGGAGGGTCCAAGAAGGGAAGGACTCTCCTTCCGGACAGCTCCACCGCCGCCAACGAAAGCGAAGACGAGTGGTTGCCCAGGGCCAAGCCCCCAGGGAGATCGTAAGTACTTGGATACCAAAGTTACCCATAGGATTCCTTTGTCGCACTACTTTTCCTAACGCTGAACACAATTGTGCAGGCCGCCCCGAGCCAATATCGAGGTATTGTCGGACGGCTCCCTGGGCTCGTCGGACATGGATAGCGATTCAGTCCCGACCGCCACCTCCCCTCATCCTGCTGATGACGCCGAGGTGTTGTCTCAAGAGGCACCGGATCGAGGGAAGACAGTCCCTGAGGCGCCTCAAGGCGACCTTCCAGACTTCGGGAGCCGCGGGGACGGGGCCCCCGAGAGCTCCGAGTTCGGCCCTCAGCCGAACACCGCGCCGGACCCTCCAATGGTTCCGAGCTCGGGCAGGCGGTCCCCTTCTAAGAGGGGCAAAATGCCTGCGCCGGTGACCTCTGCCCATCTAGAGGCACCGGACAACCTGCTGGAAGTGCTTCGCAGCGCTTCCATCGACGAGGAGCACCGCACCATCATGAGTGCGGTGATTCAGAAGGTTCAGTCCGCCAAGAGCGGATTGACTGAGGCCTGTGCAAGCCTTCTAACAGGCTTCGAGGTAACTGTGTTTAAAATGTAGTAGAAATATTACCGCATAGACAGTAGCCCCTGATGCTTTGTTCGGTGTTCACAAAGAAAAGCCGAACAGAGGATCAAATAATATCGCAGGAGTCTAATATAAGTATTGTCAATATGCATATGCAGGCTTCTCTGCTGGCATCCGCCGCACTAACTACGGAGGTCGCCGTACTGAAGCAGGACCTCGATGGGTCCAAGAAAGAGCTCGGCCTTGCCAAGAGGCAGCTCGAGGAGAACGAGGGTAAGTAATACCCCGTCTATAGATATGTATATATAAAAAGGACGCGATTGCAAAATGACAGGATCATTGTATGTTTTGCTAGGGGCCACGACCGAGGTGGCGACCCTGAAGAAAGCGCTGACCAAGGCCAAAGATACAGCAGCCAAGGAGCGCACCGAGCGAGAGAGGCACGAGGCTCGGGTGGGCGAGGTGCAGCAAGAGCTCCATGATCTCGTGATGAAGCACAAGGCGTTGGAGCTTGAATTGAAGACGCGAGAGTCTGAGCTTGCCACGGCCCGTGAGAGCGCGAAGAGTGCCAAGGCCGAGGCCCAGAAGGCCCTTCAGGAGATCGACGCGATGAAGAAGATAGCGGCGGGTAAGGCTTTCTATATGCAAAGCAAGCATGTAAAAGTGAATTACCGATTACTTACCCGAATCCGGAGCTCTTCAGGAGCATTCGCAGATTTTCCCCGTAGTGTGTCCGATGCCGCACAATTTTACCAGGCCGAGGATGGAAGCTCGACGGAGAAGCTGTTCTGGTCTCAGTATGCTGAGGCCGAACATCCGGTGCCAATGAGCGACCAGCTGAAGCAGACGGTCAAGCTACATAAGGCGGCCGATCAGGCCATGAAGGGCTTCATAGTCCGGTTGTGGCCTAGCAACGCCCTTCCGAACAGGTTCTTCGGCCTGGTGAGGCAGCTTGTGGATGCCTGCCCCCGGCTGGAGGTCGTCAAGCGATCCGTCTACATAGAAGGTGCACGCCGGGCTTTCGCCCGTGTAAAGATGCAGTGGGTCAAGCTAGACGCCGTGAAGCTGATCAAGGAGGGGCCACCGGAGGGCAAGGAGCACCACCACCCCAAGATGTACTACGAGGGTGTTCTGCCGGGTGCCCGTCTTATCGCGGATGAGTGTTCACAAAATGTAATATTTGAATGAGACTTGCTCGTGTTGTCCTGTATGTATGAAAACTTGTATCATATTTGCTATGCAACGCTTGTTAGAATTTAAAATATTACCTTCTATTTGGCTATTTATCCAATCTGAGAGATGGCTAGTCCTCGGCTTCTACCCCCATGCCACGAGTGCTGGGGTGTTCGGGATAAACCTGAGCACTCTTGTTCCCATGTTTGGGTCCTTTGAGGGAGGTGCTCAGCACAACGAACAAGGCAACTGGACTAATAATGCTTTATCACTCTCACTTAGCCATAGAATTCTATAATTTTAAATTTCGGCGAAGCCCCTGGTATTCAGAAGGCCGAATTCGAGGCGCAATACACGCCTATAAGCCGGACAGAGCCGTCCCCTCGCCCTAAGCGGCATAAGTCTTTAGGGACTCGAAAAACCTCTCCGAACAGCGACCAGTCTCTCGCCTTATCATGACAGCCAGTTTTAGCTTTCTCTACTGAGGTGCTCAGCCCGGCAGAATCGGGGCACAATCGCAGTAGTTCTCCTAGCGCTACCTTAGCCGATAGAGCGGAACGTAAGGTACCAAAACATAGGAGCCGGGAAAACCCAACATTTGACCAAAGACATGATTCGGAGCTGATGCATATAATGCTATAAATTCAGGGTGTTGCACTTGTGAAAGTGTTCGGACTTTTCACACCGCATTGTGGGGTATCTGAGCCCCTGGTGTGTTGGCCGTACCAGAGTGTATGGTTGCAAGGCATCATTAATGAACACATAGATATATATATATATAACAAGAATGCAATAATAGATGTAATGTCATGCATTGTTTATTGAAAAATTGCGTTAAATAAAAGTGATACAGATAGTGCGATAAGCAAAAGAGTAGGACTATGTCCCTTCCAAGGGCGAGCTAAGGAATGATATGAAATCTGTAATCAACCTGGGAATTCCATTGTATAACGTAGTTGTCTGCCTCCTTGGTTGATGTATCATGTGTTTGGCAATAGAGCTGCCGGACAGTGTTTCCAGAGATTAAAGTCCTGAAACAAAAAGAAAAATAACCAAACGGGAAGCCCCTAGTGCGGTTTAGGCCGCGTTTTGGGGCGTGCCGCAGTTGTGCCCCCCCTCCCCACCTGTGCCCATGGTATTTTTAATGTGTAATTATGTACGCGCGGCACGAATATCGCCGTTGGGCTGGGATTGGGGTGGCCGCCGTATTGCTACGCGAGCTCAGATCGCGCCAGGCGGTCTATTTGCCGATTTCCCCGAGCATGCTTGAAGGTGTCCGGGATTTGAAACGCCGAACTGGTAGATTGCCTTGAGAGGCTGCTTTGCGCTTCTGCTGTGAGGGTCGCAGTGTGCTCCTCTGTTCGGAGAGAGCGCTCTGTGTTTCCATTGACTGTAGTAACTCCACGAGGTCCTCACATCTTGAGCTTGAGGTATGCATAATGCGGTACCGCGTTGAATCTAGCAAATGCGGTTCGTCCGAGCAGCGCGTGATAACCACTGCGGAACGGGACTATATCGAAGATTAACACTTCGCTTCGGAAGTTATCCGTGGATCCGAAGACCACTTCCAGTGTAATTGAGCCTGTGCAATGGGCCTCTACGCCTGGAATGACGCCCTTAAAGGTCATTTTTGTGGGTTTGATCCTTGAGGGGTCTATACCCATTTTGTGCACTGTGTCCTGATAAAGCAGGTTCAGGCTGCTGCCACCGTCCATAAGGACTCGAGTGAGGTGAAATCCGTCGATGGTTGGGTCTAGGACCAGTGCGGCGAATCCGCCATGACGGATACTAGTGGGGTGGTCCCTGCGATCGAAGGTGATCGGACAGGAGGACCAAGGGTTGAACTTTGGGGCGACTGGCTCCAACGCATATACGTCCCTGAGCGCACGCTTCCGCTCCCTCTTGGGGATGTGGATTGCGTATATCATGTTCACCGTCCGCACTTGCGGGGGAAACCTCTTCTGTCCTCCAGTGTGCGGCTGCCGGGGCTCCTCCTCGTCATCGCTATGCGGCCCCTTGTCCTTGTTTTCGACAATTAACTTGCCGGCCTGCTTGAACACCCAACAATCCCTGTTGGTGTGATTGGCTGGCTTGTCTGGGGTGCCGTGTATTTGACACGGGCGATCGAGTATACGGTCCAAGCTGGACGGACCCGGCGTACTTTGTTTGAATGGCTTTTTCCGTTGATCGGGTTTAGAGCCTTTGAATCTGGCATTGACTATCGTATCCTTAGTATTTTCATTGTTAATGCGGCGCTTATGCTTGTTGCGACATGACCTGCTATTGCCGTCCTTGGTATCTGAGGTACCATGGTTCTTTGATATGTTATTACTGCGAGCCAGCCAGCTATCTTCTCCCACATAAAAGCAGGTCATGAGCGTCGTGAGAGCTGCCATAGATTTCTGCTTTTCCTGACCAAGGTGCCGGGCTAGCCACTCGTCTCGGATGTTGTGCTTGAAAGCCGCTAAGGCCTCCGCATCCGGACAGTCGACGATTTGATTTTTCTTTGTAAGGAACCGAGTCCAGAATTGCCTGGCTAACTCTTCTGGCTGCTGAATTATGTGGCTTAGATCATCGGCGTCTGGTGGTTGCACATAAGTGCCCTGAAAGTTGTCGAGGAATGCGGCTTCCAGATCTTCCCAACAGCTAATGGAGTCCACTGGCAAGCTATTAAGCCAATGCCGCGCTGGTCCTTTGAGCTTTAGTGGGAGGTATTTGACGGCATGTAAGTCATCACTGCGGGCCATGTGGATGTGGAGGAGGAAGTCCTCAATCCATACTGCGGGATCTGTTGTGTCGTCGTATGATTCAATGCTTACAGGTTTGAAACCTTCTGGGAATTGATGTTCCATTACTTCGTCTATGAAGCATAAGGGGTGTGCGGCGCCTCTGTATTGGGCTATATCTCGATGCAGTTCGAATGGGTCTTGCCCGCTGTGTTTGGCCCGACCGGATTTGCTTTTACTGTATCCGGCGTGACGTTTATCGTCTCGCAGAGTGGTGCGCCCTCGTGATCCGTAGATCGATCTTGAATGCTTTGCTTTGTCCTCCAATATGTCTCGCAGGTCTGGCGTATCTCCCCATGCCTTTTTATTTGAATGGCGTTGGGGTGGAGGCTGAGCTTTTGGCTGGAATGCCTCTCTATCGCGGCCACGAGGTGGCCGATCAACCATATCATACGCTTCTTCCTCCAGTCAGGGTAGTAACCTGCGCCTTGGGTAACTCTTGGAGGGGCGCTCAAGTTTATATTCCTCGGCTGCGAGGACTTCAGTCCATTTTTCAGCTAGCAGATCTTGATTAGCTTGAAGCTGCTGCTGCTTTTTCTTCAGGCTATTTGCCGTGGCCATAAGCCGGCGCTTGAAGCACTCTTGTTCAACGGGATCCTCTGGGACGGCGAATTCATCGTCGCCGAGGCTTGCCTCGTCTTCGGAGGGGGGAATGTAATTGTCATCCTCCTCTCCGCCACCCGCTCTCTCAGGAGAGATGGCTCCTTCATCCTCCTTCTCTAAATCTTGCTGGAGGGGATTGTTGTTGTCTTCGGCGCTATCCGGAGTGTTATTATCTCCTGTGTCAGTATCACCACTTTTGCTTTGGCGGGACTTAGAGCGGCGCCGCTGACCTTGGCGCTTGGGTTGCTTCTTGGAGGGGTCGTCCTCCGCTATCTCGTCGCCATTGCCCTCGTTGGGTGTATCCACCATGTATATGTCATATGACGAGGTGGCTTTCCAGTGCCCTATAGGCACTGGTTCATGTTCGTCTCCTACATCGTCGTCCATACCGTCGATGTCTTCGGAGTCGAAGTCGAGCATGTCGGTTAAATCATCGATAGTGGCTACAAAGTGGATGGTGGGTGGGCGTCGAATTTCTTCGTCTTCCGCATCCCAATCTTGTTGGTCATAATCCGGCCAGGGCTCTCCTGACAAAGAGAGAGTCCTTAGTGAATTCAGAATGTCGCCGAGGGGCGAGTGCTGAAAGATATCCGTGGCGGTGAATTCCATGATTGGCGCCCAATCGGATTCGATTGGCAGGGGCACGGACGGTTCGGAGTCCGGGAAAGAGTCCGGCACCTTGGAGTCACGGGATGCGCAGAGGTTTATGCTGGTGTTTGGCTCGATCGCCGTCGAGACTGCAGCCCCTGAGGTGGTGTCTAGCCACCCGTCCTCGATTGGCGTAGTTTGCTCCGAGCTAAGGGTCGGAGCAGATGCGGGCGCGGCCTCTGGGGTACTGTTCGGCGGCAGAGCTAGGTCATACCCATCGCGACAGTGGGGCGCGCCCGGCGATGGTTCGAATCCGTCGAAGATCAAGTCTCCGCGGACGTCGGCCGTGTAGTTCAAACTTCCAAATCTGACCTGATGGCCAGGGGCGTAGCTTTCAATCTGCTCCAGATGGCCAAGCGGATTAGCCTGCAGTGCAAAGCCGCCGAATACGAAGATCTGTCCGGGGAGAAAAGTCTCACCCTAGACCGCATCGCTATCGATGATAATAGGAGCCATCAAGCCTAACGGCGACGACACAGAGGAACTCTCAATGAAAGCACCAATGTCGGTGTCAAAACCGGCGGATCTCGGGTAGGGGGTCCCGAACTGTGCGTCTAGGCCGGATGGTAACAGGAGGCAGGGGACACGAAGTTTTACCCAGGTTCGGGCCCTCTTGATGGAGGTAAAACCCTACGTCCTGCTTGATTAATATTGATGATATGGGTAGTACAAGAGTAGATCTACCACGAGATCAGAGAGGCTAAACCCTAGAAGCTAGCCTATGGTATGATTATACGTTATGGTTGTTGTCCTACGGACTAAAACCCTTCGGTTTATATAGGCACCAAAGAGGGTTAGGGTTACACAAGGTCGGTTACAAAGGAGGAGATATCCATATACGTATTGCCTAGCTTGCCTTCCACGCCAAGTAGAGTCTCATCTGGACACGAGACGAAGTCTTCAATCTTGTATCTTCATAGTCTAACAGTCCGGCCAATGGAGATAGTCCGGCTGTCCGGAGACCCCCTAATCCAGGACTCCCTCAAGAGCCATCAGAATGTACCTACACTTCAACATTCATTTTCTGAGAGAGAACCACCTACTCATGTGTTGAGACCAAGATATTCCATTCCAACCATATGAATCTTGATCTCTAGCCTCCCCAACTTGCTTTCCACTCAAATCATCTTTCCACCAAATCCAAATCAGTGAGAGAGAGTTGAGTGTTGGGGAGACTATCATTTGAAGCACAAGAGCAAGGAGTTCATCATCAACACACCATCTATTACCTTTTGGAGAGTGGTGTCTCCTAGATTGGTTAGGTGTCACTTGGGAGCCTCCGATAAGATTGTGGAGTTGAACCAAGGAGTTTGTACGGGCAAGGAGACCGCCTACTTCGTGAACATCTACCCTAGTGAGGCAAGTCCTTCATGGGCGATGGCCATGGTGGGATAGACAAGGTTGTTTCTTCATGGACCCTTCGTGGGTGGAGCCCTGTGTGGACTCGCGCAACCGTTACCCTTCGTGGGTTGAAGTCTCCATCAACGTGGATGTACGATAGCACCACCTATTGGAACCATGCCAAAAATCTTCGTGTCTACATTGCGTTTGCTTCCTCCAAACTCCTCCCTTTACCTTCATATGCAAATGTCTTACATTCCGCTGCTATACTCTTAGACTTGCATGTGTAGGTTGATTTCTTGACTTGTGATAAGTTGCTAAAATCTTCCAAGACTTAAAATTGGGAAAAGGCTAGATTTTTATTTGGTCAAGTAGTCTAATCACCCCCCCCCCCCTCTAGACATACTTTCGATCCTACAAAGGTGAGTGCACTTAGTTCACCAGACCTTGTTGTTTTACATCGTGCATTAGAGGGTGAAAACACTTATAGCTTGGGAGCTATTGTGGCTCGTCGCCTCCACCTTAATAAATCTAAGGGAAAAATACATGGTGGGATTTTTGCCACTCGTTTGGCAGCTCATTTTGAGGTAGCGATACGCCCTCATGATTACCCTTTGACTAAGGTTTACCTAGATTGTGCAACCATGGAACACCATCACTTTCTTTCACATGATCATCCTGACATTGCCATTCCCTACAACTTGGACTATAGTGTTAAAGCTCGCGATGTTATTCCTTCGCTTGCTCCTGCTTTGTTTGATTTTGTTGCCAGGGGCAGATACCGGATTATGCCTACATACATCATTGCTTACTGGGACGCTCATGCTGATGCAGAGGCTGCGGAGGCACCCCCATAGTGGAATGAGTGGATGCCCACTCCTCAGGATCCCTACTACCTTCCAGGCTACTGATGCACTACCAAATTGGCCAAAAGCCTAAGCTTCGGGAGTACGTGTTTCCACTGACTTTACATTCATGTCTATTTATTCCATTTGTCGGTGTTCACACTTTTTCATTGTATCATCCATGCTTAGATTTATTTTCTTGCTTTCTTCTTGTGTGTTTGAAAAGGAAAACTTTAGAAAAACCAAAAAAAATTAGTTGTAGTTAATTTACTTTCTATGCATGCTTAGTAGTAGTACTAAAAAGAAAATCCAAAAAGATTTCCTTGTTCTTCTTTTGCTTGTTGGGAGCTTTCCCGTGTAAATAGTTTTTCTCATTTTTGCTTTTCCCTTTTATTTGCTTGTTGAAGAAAACCAAAAACTACAAAAATACTTCAGTGTGTTTCTCTGAAATTCTTTTCTTTTATTCGAGTTGTACCGAGGAGAAGACCACGATGAAAATGTTGAGTGGCTCTCATTTTAATAATTGTTGAACTAATAAAGAGCCCATTTTACCTTGTCTTCTCCTGTTGAATAAAATGTTTGCAGATTCTAGCTTAGTCCATGGCACTCTTTCACTATTATTATTCTCATACCATTCGGTCGTGCAAGTGAAAGGCAATAATGACGACATTCGATGAACTGGTCGCGGCAAAGAGAAACTGGTCTGAACTCGACTTGTCTTGTCTGTGTAAATATGTTTGACCTAGCATCCATGATTCAGCCCATTATGATTAAAAATGTTTGCCATGACAATTAGAGATTATAGTTTCTCATGCCATGCATAAGTAGCTGGGAGTTAATAATGATTTATCTTGGATATCAACATAGCGTTAAAATGATTGTGATGTAGTATGATGATATGGTATCCTCCTCTGAATGTTCAAGTGGCTTGACTTGGTACATGTTCATGCATGTAGTTGAATCAAAACCAACATAGCCTCTATAATGTTTATATTCATGGTGTTCATATCCTACTCATGCTAGTGTCCAATGTTACTTACGCATAATGCATGGTTATGATCGTTGTTGCTCTCTAGCTGGCCGCTTCTCAATCTTAATTGCTAGCCTTCGCATGTACTAAGTGGGAACTCTGCTTGTACATCAAAACCCTTGAACCCAAAGTTATTCTATATGAGTCCACCATACCTACCTATATGTGGTATTACCCTGTCGTCCTAAGTAAATTTGCATGTGCCACCTCTAAAAACTTCTAAAAAAATTATCCGTTTTGTGTGCCTGGATCGTTCAGGGAACGACAGGAGGTGGTCGATATCTTCCGTGCTAAGCGGGTTATTCTCAGGTCTAGTGTTTATTCACTCGCCATCGCACGAGAAAATGGGCGGCAATAGGGATGCCTAGTCCCAAACTGCAAACATGAAAAAGGGTTCATCTCTGAAATAATTAAACAAAAACTCCCAATGGAGTCAAAACCTTTACTTTTACCGCTTGGGAACCGCCACTAGCATGCTTAGCATGGAAGATGTTGATAACTGATGGTCGTGGAGTAAATGAGAAGGGTACATGTCTCAAAATATCATTTATCTCTGTTTTAAAAACTGAGCTCTGGCACCTCTGTAAATCACTGCTTCCCTCTACGAAGGGACTTTCTATTTATTTTTATGTTGTGTCACCACCTTCTAAAACAAGAGCCAGAAACTGAGTAGAGCACAGCGGTCATGATTTATGCATTGTGTGTAGCTAATGTTGGGTGCATCATGACTGAATCTTTTCTACCATGAATTACAATGTTTAGTCACTGCTTGAACTTTGGAGGTGCTCTGCATTTATGTTTTGCGGTCTCAGAAAGGGCTAGCGAGATACCACTATTGTCATATTATATCATGGTCGTTTTGACAACGTGTTGCCATTTGAGATATCTTATTATTGCTCGCTAGCTGATTATGTCATTGATATGAATCATTATAATCTTGGGCTTTTATCATTTTTGCCACTAGTTGTGTCCCACTACTCAGTTTTGCCATTAGGAGTTACAACTACTCAAAAATTCCATCGATCCGTGAGATGTTTGCTAAAAAATGCCATCGTTCCGTTAGATGTTTCCTCAAAAATGCCATTAGACATCGTTATTTTCACATCAAACTCATTGACCATGTTATATGACAAAAATAAGCCTAGACCCACATGTTAGTTCTCTCTATCTCACAATGATAAGTGTGGCCCCACTTGTCAGGAGTAACCAAGCGAATAATTTTATAAATAAATAAGAACGTCGTTGGGATCAAGTGGGCCCCACACTTTATTGTAGTAAGATAGAAGGAGAGCTGGCATGCTGGTTCATAGGTATTTATGTCATTATAACATGGAAAAAGAGATTTGAGATCACAATAATGTTGCCCAGTGGCATTTTTGAACATGTGTCTAACACATCGATGGCATTTTTGAGCAGTTGACATTCCTAGTGGCAAAACTGAGTAGTGGGACACAACCAATGGCATAAATGATAAAAACCCTATAATCTTTAAGTGTTATTGTTGACATGGTTAGTTATAATGCTGACTAAAAACCTGGGTGTTGTTTAAGCTTATTTATACAAACAAGAGCAAAAGAGTTCGTAAAAGTTTTTCTTTCTCACTTTCAGTTTATCAACTGAATTGCTTGAGGACAAGCGAAGGTTTAAGCTTGGGGGAGTTGATATGTCTCCAACGTATCTACTTTTTCTCAGGATATTCCTCTTGTTTTGGACTCTAATTTGCATGATCTGAATGAAACTAACCCCGGACTGACGATGTTTTTAGCAGAACTACCATGGTGTTGTTTTTGTGCAGAAATAAAAGTTCTTGGAATGGAACGAAACTTTTTGAGGATTTTTTATATCAATAATAAGAATTACTGGAGCCAAGACCCACCAGAGAGGGGGCCCTGGGTGGGCACAACCCACCAGGGCGGGGCCCCCTCCTGGCGGCCCAGGTGGGATGTACCCACCTGGTGGCCCTGCTGACGACCCCCTGATACTATAAAATCACATATTTCCAGAAAGAAAATTAGGGAGAAAGAATTATCATGATCCATGAGACGGAGCCGCCACCAAGCCCTATTCTTCCTCAGGAGGGTAGATCTTGAGTCCGTTTGGGGCTCCGGAGAGGGGGATCTTCGTTCTTCGTCATCACCAACCCTTCTCCATCGCCAATTCCATGATGCTCCCCATCGGGAGTGAGTAACTCCTTCGTAGGCTCGTTGGTCGGTGAGGATTTGGATGAGATTCATCATGTAATCGAGTTAGTTTTGTTAGGGCTTGATCCCTAGTATCCACTATGTTCTTAGATTGATGTTGCTATGACTTTGCCATGCTTAATGCTTGTCACTTTGGGCCCAGGTGCCATGATTTCAGATCTGAAATGTTTATGTTATCATCATTATATCCATGTTCTAGATCCGATCTTACAAGTTATAGTCACCTACTGCGTGTTATGATCCGGCAACCCTAGAGTGACAACAACCGGGCCCACTCCCGGTGATGATCGTAGTTTGAGGAGTTCATGTATTCACTATGTGTTCATGCTTTGTTCCGGTTCTCTATTAAAAGGAGGCCTTAATATCTCTTAATTTCCAATATGGACCCAGCTACCATGGGAGGGTAGGACAAAAGATGGCATGCAAGTTCTTTTAATAAAGCAAGTATGACTATTTACGAAATACATGCCTACATTATATCGATGAACTGGAGCTAGTGTCGTATCGCCCTAGGTTGTAACTATCACATGATGAATATCATCCAACAAGTCTCCGATCCAATGCCTACGAACTTTTCCATATTGTTTCTGCTAAGTTACTACTGCTATCATCACTGTTACACTTACTACAAAATCACTGCTATCACTGTTACTGTTACTATTGCTGATATCACTACTATCAAAACTATCAAACTACTTTGCTACTGATCACTTTACTGCATATAATTAATCTCCAGGTGTGGTTGAATTGACAACTCAGCTACTAATACCTTCAAATATTCTTTGGCTCCCCTTGTGTCGAATCTATAAATTTGGGTTGAATACTCTACCCTAGAAAACGGTTGTGATCCCCTATACTTGTGGGTTATCAAATGGCACTGAATTCATTAACTCCACCCTTAGTCATTTTTTTGCTTGACACGGTATCCATCTTCACCTTTCCTATCCATACCCCCCCCCCCCCGCAAGAACATCAAGGGTGAGCGCACTCTACGTACACTCAATGACATCACGCGCACACTCATTTTTCAAGCTCACATGCCACCTTCATATTAGATCGAGGCCCTCTTCGCCGCCACCTATCTCCTCAACCGTCGCCCCTGTCAACCCATTGGCTTATCCATCCCATATGAACTTTTATATCACATGCCAGCCTCATGTCATGATCTCCATGTCTTTGCTTGTCCATGTTATCCTAATCAATCTGCCACAACCCCTCACAAACTCGCACCTCGATCAAGTTCTTGTGTTTTCCTCGGCTACCCCTCCTCCCATCGCGACTATTGCTTCATGGACCTTTCCACTTGTCACATCATAGTTTCATGCCATGTTGTCTTTGATGAATCATGTTTTGTGTTTGCTAACAACCAATCCTTCTCCCAAAGATGACTCAGTTGACTTCCTACTTGAGCTCGCTACTACACAACCCCCATCTATCACCATCACCTATCAGCCTGCTCCAGTGTGCCCCGCTTCCTCAACATCTCCTGCTCATGCTCACGGCTCGCCTCCCTCGAGCCCCAGCTTGCCAGCCCCTGTGCCACCTGCCACCTCTCCTTCCGCGGTCGCGTCGCCATCTCCTCCACCCCCACCGCCACCTCCTCCACCGACACATATGCCTGAGTCTCATAACACACCCCCTGTTAAGACACATAGTATGCTCACCCACGTGAAACGAGCATCGTCCTTCCCGTCTATTGACTGAACCTTTATGTCATTCACACTACCATTTCCCCTATTCCGAAAACATACTGAGGTGCTCTCCATGATACACTTTGGTGCGCTACCATGACTAATGAGTACAATGCGCATGGACTTCAGTTCCTTGTCCGGTTGGTGCTAATATTGTTTTAGCAAAATGGATCTTCAAGCACAAGTTTGCGGTGGATGGCAGCCTAGCTTACTCGCAACAAGGCACGTTGGGTTGTCTGTGGTTTCTCCTAGCAGTCAGGCGTCAACTTCGACGAGAATTTCAGCCTATTTGTCAAACCGGCTACCATCCATGTGGTTCTCAACATCGTCATATCACACGCCACGGCCATTGCACCAACTCGGCGTCAAGAATGACTTTCTCCATGGCACTCTTGATGAGGAGGTGTACTGCGAGTAGCCCCTGGTTTCGTCGACCTGTCTTGACCTCTCCATGTTTGTCGTCTCCACAAGTCCTTGTACGGCCTCAAGCAGGCCCCTCTGGTGTTGTACCAGTGTTTCGCTCACTACACTCATCGTCTCGGCTTCGTTGTGTATCTCTAGGACGCTTCCTTGTCCGTCTTTCGGCGTGGTGGCAAGCTTGCATACATTATGTTTTATGTCATTGACATCATCCTCACTGCATGCTCGTCAAGCATGCTACAACACATCACCGACCTCCTCCATGATGATTTCTCCATGAAAAATCTTGGGGATTTGTCCTACTTCCTCGAGATTTCCGTCACTCGGTCTGCCTCAGGGATGTTCCTCTGTTAACGCCAGTATGCCATCGATGTTCTCCAACGTGCTAGCATGTTCGATTGCAACCCCCTCACCACCCTCATTGACACGCGCTACAAGTTCTCGGTCTATGAAGGATCTCTCCACTCTAATCACCATGGAGTACCATAGCTTCGCTGACACGATCCAATATCTTATACCGACGCGCCCCGACAAGGCCCATGCTGTCCAGCAAACATGCCTTTACATGCATGCTCCCCGTGAGACACATCTGAACCTTCTGAAACGGATCCTCTGGTACATCAGGGGGACCCTTGATCTTGGTCTTTGGCTTCACGTGACTTTAACAACCTCTATGACGGCATACTCTGACGCCGACTAGGCCGGCTGCCCTGACACTCGATGCTCCATGTTGGGATATTGTGTATATTTCGGTGAAAACCTCGTCTCATGGGCTTCTAAGCGCCATGCTACTGTCTCCCGCTCTAGCACATAGGCTGAGTATCATGCTGCCACCCATATTGACGTTGAGTGTTTTTGGCATCGCAACTTATTCAAGAGCTTCATCGCCCCTACGCTTCATGACTATCGTCTTCTATGATAATGTTAGCGTTGTGTACATGGATTCCAACTCGGCGCAACATTGTCGCACATATCGAGATCGACATCCACTTCGTGCAAGAGAAGGTATCTCTTGGTCAGGTCTGAGCAGTCCAAAGGGATGTGGAGATGACATTTGAAGTGTTCCATTCCCGATTTGCAGTTGTTCGAGGTTCTACAAACTATGGGGTCCAGAAACCTTGTGGGAGGTGATGACAGCTTGTGTGATCGTGCAATTGTGGAGGATATGGGTGAAGGATCTGCCATAAGTCCGGAATTTGCAAACAAGGGTGATCCTATCCAACTTCCAGCTCAGAATCCGGCCACGTTTGAGGAATTTGTCCAAATGCGTCAACAAATTCAGCATCGAGGAACTCATAAACAACTTAAGAATGATATGATTGGGCCTTTACAGGAGCTTAAAGGGGATAATTAGAACATATGTTGAATTCAAGTTTGACTATTTTATTTGAAAACCTAATGTTGAATTGTAATATTTAAATTTCAACTAGTGTTGCATTCGGATATTTTCACTACTCAAAGAATTATGCCCATCTGTAGTTATTTTGGAGTACTGGATACATAAAAAAAGGAAAAGAGGGGCGGACAAGGGCGGACATTTGATGAATATGGTTGGATGACCGACTCTCGTACATTTCATCCATGGATAGATAGTGAGTCTGATTTGGGGGACCGTGTTGAAGATGCCTTTAAGACCTCCGATTTTGACACATTGGAGAGCAGGATATTTCTCGATTTTCCTTTCTTGTGAAATTCCATAGATAAATGCATGTATATAAGGACAAGCAAAGAGAGGTTGATTGATGTGGGAATTTTTTCTACACCCAAAAGGACAGATTGACCGCGTGGCCTGCAAATTCAGCATCTGCATAAAAGTCATAGCTTTCTGGTACCAGAGAAGTATATATACATGTCGATATTGCCGATGCTCCGTTTATAAGCCCAAAGGCAGAATGATATGCTCGTTTCGAATAATGAATCTGCATAAACATCTCGTTCCATCTCCATTTTTGTTGCTAGTACATCAGTTAGCCTCTGGCAGCCCGCCTAGCTAGCCTCCGAGCATCACAGAACAAAACATTGGATCCTACTCCCTGCTAGCCAGGCAGCAACGCCCATGATAGCAGCAGCAGCGATACATTGGCACGGGCCGGCTGACCGTTCGGCGCCGCGTGCGCGGAGACTTCGTGGCATGACGTGCCACGCAGCAGCTCGATCTCGACGGATCCCATGTGTTTAGTATATGTGTTATATATATTGTGTATTAGGCCCGTCTTCTAGTTTCTTGTATAGTTGAAGACCAATACATCGTATAATCATACATGGTATCAGTTTTTAGGTTTTCTTCCTACTAGTCTTCCGCTGCCACCACCGCAGCCGCGCGACTCCTCCGCTCCGCCGCCGTCTGCGCGTCTCCCGCGCCGGCGGCCGCTCCTCCCTGCCGCGTGCGTGCTACTCCAGCCGCTCGCCTCGCCCGATCCCACTCGTCCGCACGCAGCACCCAATCACCGCCGCATCGCATCTGCCGCGCCCGATCGCTATCGCGCGTGCTACCCATCGCCTGCCCGCCGATTGGAGTTTTATTTTTGTACGGGTTGATATCACCAAGGGTGCAGCTGCTTTTGTCCAATCCGCCGTGAGTTGCCGCCGCTGTTGCACGTATAGGCGGGCAGCGTAGCTACTACTCCAAGTCAAGTCGTCCGCTTCAAGTCCCGAGGGAAATCAGACGTAGCTGTTGTGGCTGCTAGTCACGTGAAGGAACTCCGATCAAGTGCTTCCTTGCGCGGTTTACGAGATCTAATCGATTTCTCAAGTGGCCGTGTTTCTAAGAGCACGTTACGTGAAGGCTACATGAGTACCAGTACTAGTCTAAGTACCAGCCGCCATCGTCGGACCAGCGATGGCGTCCCCCGCCGCTTCTGTAGTCCCGCTGCCGGCGCCCTCTGGCACGGCTCCACCGCTGGCGACCTACGATGCGGCCCCGCTGTTGGAAATATGCCCTAGAGGCAATAATAAAATGGTTATTATTATATTTCCTTATTCATGATAACTGTCTATTGTTCATGCTATAATTGTGTTATCCGGAAATCGTAATACATGTGTGAATACATAACCACAACACGTCCCTAGTGAGTCTCTAGTTGACTAGCTCGTTGATCAAAAGATAGTCATGGTTTCCTGACTATGGACATTAGATGTCATTGATAACGGATCACATCATTAGGAGAATGATGTGATGGACAAGACACAATCCTAAGCATAGCTCAAAGATCGTGTAGTTCGTTTGCTATAGCTTTTCCGAATGTCAAGTATCATTTCCTTAGACCATAAGATTGTGCAACTCCCGGATACCGTAGGAGTGCTTTAGGTGTACCAAACGTCACAACGTAACTGAGTGACTATAAAGGTGCATTACGGGTATCTCCGAAAGTGTCTGTTGGGTTGGCACGAATCGAGACTAGGATTTGTCACTCCGTATGACGGAGAGGTATCTCTGGGCCCACTCGGTAATGCATCATCATAATGAGCTCAATGTGACCAAGTGGTTGATCACGGGATCATGCATTACGGTACAAGTAAAGTGACTTGCCGGTAACGAGATTGAACGAGGTATCGGGATACCGACGATCGAGTCTCGGACGAGTAATGTACTGATTGACAAAGGGAATTGTATACGGGATTGATTGAATCCTCGACATTGTGGTTCATCCGATGAGATCATCGAGGAGCATGTGGGAGCCAACATGGGTATCCAGATCCCGCTGTTGGTTATTGACCGGAGAGTCGTCCCGGTCATGTCTGCGTGTCTCCCGAACCCGTAGGGTCTACACACTTAAGGTTCGGTGGCGCTAGGGTTATAGAGATATTAGTATGCGGTAACCCGAAAGTTGTTCGGAGTCCCGGATGAGATCCCGGATGTCACGAGGAGTTCCGGAATGGTCCGGAGGTGAAGATTTATATATAGGAAGTCAAGTTTCGGCCATCGCGAAAGTTTCGGGGGTAATCGGTATTGTACCGGGACCACCGGAAGGGTCTCGGGGGTCCACCGGGTGGGGCCACCTATCCCGGAGGGCCCCATAGGCTGAAGTGGGAGGGGAACCAGCCCATGGTGGGCTGGTGCGCCCCCATGGGGCCCCCTGCGCCTAGGGTTGGAAACCCTAGGGGTGGGGCGCCCCACTTGGCTTGGGGGCAAGCCACCCCCCTTGGCCGCCGCCCCCCTTGGAGATCCCATCTCCTAGGGCCGGCGCCCCCCCTAGGGGTCCTATATATAGTGGGGGGAGGGAGGGCAGCCGCACCCTAGCCCCTGGCGCCTCCCTCTCCCTCTTGCTAAGCTTGGCGAAGCCCTGCCGAGATTACCGTTGCTTCCACCACCACGCTGTCGTGCTACTGGATCTTCATCAACCTCTCCTTCCCCCTTGCTGGATCAAGTTGGAGGAGATGTCTTCCCAACCGTACGTGTGTTGAACGCGGAGGTGCCGTCCGTTCGGCACTAGGTCATCGGTGATTTGGATCACGACGAGTACGACTCCATCAACCCCGTTCTCTTGAACGCTTCCGCTCGCGATCTACAAGGGTATGTAGATGCACTCCCCTTTCCCTCGTTGCTAGATAACTCCATAGATTGATCTTGGTGATGCGTAAAAAATTTTAAATTCTGCTACGTTCCCCAACAGTGGCATCATGAGCCAGGTCTATGCGTAGTTTTTTTGCACGAGTAGAACACAAAGCAGTTGTGGGCGTCGATATTGTCAATTTACTTGCCGTTACTAGTCTTATCTTGATTCGGCGGCATCGTGGGATGAAGCGTCCCGGACCGACCTTACACGTACGCTTATGTGAGACTGGTTCCACCAATTGACATGCACTAGTTGCATAAGGTGGCTGGCGGGTGTGTGTCTCTCCCACTTTAGTCGGATCGGATTCGATGAAAAGGGTCCTTATGAAGGGTAAATAAAAATTGGCATATCATGTTGTGGTTTTGGCGTAGGTAAGAAACGTTCTTTCTAGAAACCTATAGCAGCCACATAAAAACTTGCAACAACAATTAGAGGACGTCTAACTTGTTTTTGCAGCATGTGCCGTGTGATGTGATATGGCCAAAAGGATGTGATGAATGATATATGTGATGTATGAGATTGATCATGTTCTTGTAATAGGAATCACGACTTGCATGTCGATGAGTATGACAACCGGCAGGAGCCATAGGAGTTGTCTTAATTTATTTACGACATGCGTGTCAACATAAACGTCATGTAATTACTTTACTTTATTGCTAAAGCATTAGCCATAGTAGTAGAAGTAATAGATGACGAGAAAACTTTAAGAAGACACGATGATGGAGATCATGATGATGGAGATCATGGTGTCATGCCGGTGACAACTATGATCATGGAGCCCCGAAGATGGAGATCAAAAGGAGAAAATGATATTGGCCATACCATGTCACTATTTGATTGCATGTGATGTTTATCATGTTTTACATCTTATTTGCTTAGAACGACGGTAGCTTAAATAAGATGATCCCTCGTAATAATTTCAAAAAAGTGTTCCCCCTAACTGTGCACCGTTGCGAAGGTTCGTTGTTTCGAAGCACCACGTGATGATCGGGTGTGATAGATTCTAATGTTCGAATACAACAGGTGTAAGCCAGATTTACACACGCAATACACTTAGGTTGACTTGACGAGCCTAGCATGTACAGACATGGCCTCGGAACACGGAAGACCGAAAGGTCGAGCATGAGTCGTATAGAAGATACGATCAACATGAAGATGTTCACCGATGTTGACTAGTCCGTCTCACGTGATGATCGGACACGGCCTAGTTGACTCGGATCATGTTTCACTTAGATGACTAGAGGGATGTCTATCTGAGTGGGAGTTCATTGAATAATTTGATTAGATGAACTTAATTATCATGAACTTAGTCTAAAATCTTTACATTATGTTTTGTAGATCAAATGGCCCACGCTAATGTTGCCCTCAACTTCAACGCGTTTCTAGAGAAAACCAAGCTAAAAGATAATGGCAGCAACTATACGGACTGGGTTTGGAACCCGAGGATCATCCTCATAGCTGCCAAGAAAGATTATGTCCTAGAAGCACCGCTAGGTGACGCACCCATCCCAGAGAACCAAGACGTTATGAACGCTTGGCAGTCACATGCTGATGATTACTCCCTCGTTCAGTGCGGCATGCTTTACAGCTTAGAACCGGGGCTCCAAAAGCGTTTTGAGCAACACGGAGCATATGAGATGTTCGAAGAGCTGAAAATGGTTTTCCAAGCTCATGCCCGGGTCGAGAGATATGAAGTCTCCGACAAGTTCTTTAGTTGTAAGATGGAGGAAAATAGTTCTGTCAGTGAGCACATACTCAAAATGTCTGGGTTGCATAACCGCTTGACTCAGCTGGGAGTTAATCTCCCGGATGACGCGGTCATTGACAGAATCCTTTAGTCGCTTCCACCGAGCTACAAGAGCTTTGTGATGAACTTCAATATGCAGGGGATGGAAAAGACCATTCCTGAGGTATATTCAATGCTGAAATCAGCGGAGGTGGAAATCAAAAAGGAACATCAAGTGTTGATGGTGAATAAAACCACTAAGTTCAAGAAAGGCAAGGGTAAAAAGCACTTCAAGAAGGACGGCAAGGGAGTTGCCGCGCCCGGTAAGGAAGCTGCCGGGAAGAAGCCAAAGAATGGATCCAAGCCCGAGACTGAGTGTTTTTATTGTAAGGGAAATGGTCACTGGAAGCAGAACTGCCACAAATACTTAGCAGACAAGAAGGCCGGCAACACTAAAGGTATATGTGATATACATGTAATTGATGTGTACCTTACCAGTACTCGTAGTAGCTCCTGGGTATTTGATACTGGTGCGGTTGCTCATATTTGTAACTCAGAGCAGGAGCTGCGGAATAAGCGGAGACTGGCAAAGGACGAGGTGACGATGCGCGTCGGGAATGGTTCCAAGGTCGATGTGATCGCCGTCGGCACGCTACCTCTACATTTACCTACAGGATTAGTTTTAAACCTCAATAATTGTTATTTAGTGCCAGCTTTGAGCATGAACATTGTATCAGGATCTCGTTTAATTCGAGATGGCTACTCATTTAAATACGAGAATAATGGTTGTTCTATTTATATGAAAGATATGTTTTATGGTCATGCTCCGCTGGTGAATGGTTTATTCTTAATGAATCTCGAGCGTAATGTTACACATATTCATAGTGTGAATACCAAAAGATGTAAGGTTGATAATGATAGTCCCACATACTTGTGGCACTGCCGGCTTGGTCACATAGGTGTCAAACGCATGAAGAAGCTCCATGCAGATTGACTTTTGGAGTCTCTTGATTACGAATCATTTGACACGTGCGAACCATGCCTCATGGGTAAAATGACCAAGACTCCGTTCTCAGGAACAATGGAGCGAACAACCAACTTATTGGAAATCATACATACTGATGTGTGCGGTCCAATGAGTGTTGAGGCTCGCGGTGGCTATCGTTATGTTCTCACCGTCACTGATGACTTAAGTAGATATGGGTATGTCTACTTAATGAAACACAAGTCTAAGACCTTTGAAAACTTTAAGGAATTTCAGAGTGAGGTTGAGAATCAACGTGACAGAAAAATCAAGTTTTTGCGATCAGATCGTGGGGGAGAATACTTGAGTCACAAATTTGGCAAGCACTGAAGGAAATGTGGAATAGTTTCACAACTCACGCCGCCTGAAACACCTCAGTGTAATGGTGTGTCCGAACGTCGTAATCGCACTCTATTGGACATGGTGTGATCTATGATGTCTCTTACCAATCTACCGCTGTCATTTTGGGGCTATGCTTTAGAGACTACCGCATTCACTTTAAACAGGGCTCCGTCGAAATCCATTGAGACAACACCGTATGAATTATGGTTTGGGAAGAAACCTAAGCTGTCGTTTCTAAAAGTTTGGGGATGCGATGCTTATGTCAAGAAACTTCAACCTGAAAAGCTCGAACCCAAATCAGAAAAATGCGTCTTCATAGGATACCCTAAAGAAACTATTGGGTATACCTTCTACCTCAGATCCGAAGGCAAGATCTTTGTTGCCAAGAATGGATCCTTTCTAGAGAAAGAGTTTCTCTCAAAAGAAGTAAGTGGGAGGAAAGTAGAACTTGATGAAGTATTGCCTCTTGAACCGGAGAGTGGCGCAGCTCAGGAAATTGTTCCTGAGGTGCCTACACCGACTAGAGAGGAAGTTAATGATGATGATCATGAAACTTTAGATCAAGTTGCTACTGAACTTCATAGGTCCACAAGGACACGTTCCGCACCAGAGTGGTACGGCAACCCTGTCTTGGAAATCATGTTGTTAGACAACGGTGAACCTTCGAACTATGAAGAAGCGATGGCGGGCCCAGATTCTGACAAATGGCTGGAAGCCATGAAATCCGAGATAGGATCCATGTATGAAAACAAAGTATGTACTTTGACTGACTTGGCCGATGATCGGCGAGCCATAGAGAATAAATGGATCTTTAAGAAGAAGACAGACGCGGATGGTAATGTAACCATCTATAAAGCTCGCCTTGTCGCTAAGGGTTATCGACAAGTTCAAGGGGTTGACTACGATGAGACTTTCTCACCCGTAGCGAAGCTGAAGTCCGTCTGAATCATGTTAGCAATTGCCGCATTCTATGATTATGAGATATGGCAAATGGACGTCAAAACGGCATTCCTTAATGGTTTCCTTAAGAAAGAATTGTATATGATGCAGCCGGAAGGTTTTGTCGATCCTAAGAATGCTGACAAGATGTGCAAGCTCCAACGCTCGATCTATGGGCTGGTGCAAGCATCTCAAAGTTGGAACATTCGTTTTGATGAGATGATCAAAGCGTTTGGGTTTACACAGACTTATGGAGAAGCCTGCATTTACAAGAAAGTGAGTGGGAGCTCTGTAGCATTTCTCATCTTGTATGTGGATGACATACTGTTGATGGAAAATGATATAGAATTCTTGGAAAGCATAAAGGCCTACTTGAACAAGTGTTTTTCAATGAATGATCTTGGAGAAGCTGCTTACATATTAGGCATCAAGATCTATAGATATAGATCGAGACGCCTCATTGGTCTTTCACAGAGTACGTACCTTGACAAGATATTGAAGAAGTTCAATATGGATCAGTCAAAGAAGGGGTTATTGCCTGTGTTGCAAGGTACGAGATTAAGCACGGCTCAATGCCCGACCACGGCAGAAGATAGAGAAAAGATGAGTGTCGTCCCCTATGCCTCGGACATAGGGTCTATCATGTATGCTACGCTATGTACCAGACCTGATGTAAACCTTGCCGTAAGTTTGGTAGGAAGGTACCAAAGTAGTCCCGGCATGGAACACTGGACAACGGTCAAGAATATCCTGAAGTACCTGAAGAGGACTAAGGATATGTTTCTCGTTTATGGAGGTGACGAAGAGCTTGTCGTAAAGGGTTACGTCGATGCTAGCTTCGACACAGATCTGGATAACTCTAAGTCACAAACCGGATACGTGTATATTTTGAATGGTGAGGCAGTAAGCTGGTGCAGTTGCAAGCAAAGCATTATGGCGGGATCTACATGTGAAGCGGAGTACATGGCAGCCTCAAAGGCAGCACAAGAAGCAATCTGGGCGAAGGAGTTCATTACCGACCTAGGAGTCATTCCCAATGCGTCGGGCCCGATGACTCTCTTCTGTGACAACACTGGAGCTATTGCCCTTGCCAAGGAGCCTAGGTTTCACAGGAAGACCAGGAATATCAAGTGTCGCTTCAATTCCATTTGTGAAAGTGTTCAAAATGGAGACATAGACATTTGTAAGGTACATACGGACCTGAATGTAGCAGATCCGTTGACTAAACCTCTCCCTAGAGCAAAACATGATCAACACCAGAACTCTATAGGTGTTCGATTCATCACAATGTAACTAGACTATTGACTCTAGTGCAAGTGGGAGACTGTTGGAAATATGCCCTAGAGGCAATAATAAAATGGTTATTATTATATTTCCTTGTTCATGATAATTGTCTATTGTTCATGCTATAATTGTGTTATCCGAAAATCGTAATACATGTGTGAATACATAGACCACAACCCGTCCCTAGTGAGCCTCTAGTTGACTAGCTCGTTGATCAAAAGATAGTCATGGTTTCCTGACTATGGACATTAGATGTCATTGATAACGGGATCACATCATTAGGAGGATGATGTGATGGACAAGACCCAATCCTAAGCATAGCTCAAAGATCGTGTAGTTCGTTTGCTATAGCTTTTCCGAATGTCAAATATCATTTCCTTAGACCATGAGATTGTGCAACTCCCGGATACCGTAGGAGTGCTTTGGGTGTACCAAACGTCACAACGTAACTGGGTGACTATAAAGGTGCACTACGGGTATCTCCGAAAGTGTTTGTTGGGTTGGCATGAATCGAGACTGGGATTTGTCACTCCGTATGACGGAGAGGTATCTCTGGGCCCACTCGATAATGCATCATCATAATGAGCTCAATGTGACCAAGTGGTTGATCACAGGATCATGCATTATGGTACGAGTAAAGTGACTTGCGCTAACGAGATTGAACGAGGTATTGGGATACCCACGATCGAGTCTCGGGTAAGTAACGTACCGATTGACAAAGGGAATTGTATACGGGATTGATTGAATCCTCGACATTGTGGTTCATCCGATGAGATCATCGAGGAGCATGTGAGAGCCAACATGGGTATCCAGATCCCGCTGTTGGTTATTGACCGGAGAGTCGTCTCGGTCATGTCTGCGTGTCTCCCGAACCCGTAGGGTCTACACACTTAAGGTTCGGTGACGCTAGGGTTGTTGAGATATTAGTATACGGTAACCCGAAAGTTGTTCGGAGTCCCGGATGAGATCCCGGACGTCACGAGGAGTTCCGGAATGGTCCGGAGATGAAGATTTATATATAGGAAGTCAAGTTCCAGCCATCGAGAAAGTTTCGGGGGTAATCGGTATTGTACCGGGACCACCGGAAGGGTCCCGGGGGTCCATCGGGTGGGGCCACCTATCCCGGAGGGCCCCATGAGCTGAACTGGGAGGGGAACCAGCCCCTGGTGGGCTGGTGCGTCCTCCATGGGCCTCCCCCTGCGTCTAGGGTTGGAAACCCTAGGGGTGGGGCGTCCCACTTGGCTTGGGGGCAAGCCACCCCCCTTGGCCGCCGCCCCCCTTGGAGATCCCATCTCCTAGGGCCGCCCCCCCTAGGGGTCCTATATATAGTGGGGGGGAGGGAGGGCAGCCGCACCCTAGCCCCTGGCGCCTCCCTCTCCCTCCCGTGACACCTCTCCCTCTCGCTAAGCTTGGCGAAGCCGTGCCGAGATTACCGTTGCTTCCACCACCACGCCGTCGTGCTGCTGGATCTTTATCAACCTCTCCTTCCCTCTTGCTGGATCAAGTTGGAGGAGACGTCTTCCCAATCGTACGTGTGTTGAACGCGGAGGTGCCATCCGTTCGGCGCTAGGTCATCGGTGATTTGGATCACGACGAGTACGACTCCATCAACCCCGTTCTCTTGAACGCTTTCGCTCACGATCTACAAGGGTATGTAGATGCACTCCCCTTTCCCTCGTTGCTAGATAACTCCATAGATTGATCTTGGTGATGCGTAGAAAATTTTAAATTCTGCTACGTTCCCCAACACCCGCCGCTGTACGGGGCTCCGCCGTCGGCGACCTACGGCGCATCCGGCTCGGCTTCGCTGCCCTCGCTGGCGTATGTCGACGCCCCACCGCCGGCGCCCTCTGGCACGGCCCCCCATGCGCCCGTTCACACGTACTGGGCGTACGGGGCTCGGCCCGCGTACGGACCTCCCTACACGGCTCCACAGCTGTATGGCGAGTATCCACCGCCGTCGCTGAGCGGCGATTACAGCTTCCCCATGGCGTCTCCGTCCCCCTCGCCGGCCCTGCCGCCGGCGCCCTGGGACCCGGTGCTCCTCACCGAGCTGCATGCCGCTTCTACGTCGAACAACTACACTGGAGGTGGTGATTGATACATGGACACCGGTGCCACGGCTCACATGTTTGCTCATCCTGGTAACCTTGTCTCCTTCACTCCTGTCTCCACCGACCGCCGCATCATTGTTGGCGACGATTCCACACTTCCTATCACACATGTTGGGCACACTTCTTTTCCTTCTAGTTCTACTCCATTATCTTTGTCTAACATACTTGTGTCACCTCATCTTATTAAGAATCTTATTTCCGTTCGTTGTTTCACTCGTGAAAATCCTGTTACCGTTGAATTTGACGAGCTTGGTTTTTGTGTCAAAGACGCTCGAACCAGGATGGTACTTCACCGATGTGACAGCCCCGATGAGCTCTATCCAGTGCACTCGCCTTCATCCTTCACCACCGCACCGGTTGCTCTCTCCGCTGGGGTCGATCTCTGGCACGCTCGCTTGGGTCATCCCAACCTAATCACACTTCGTCATATTCTTAGGAGTTTCAGTTTCAGTTGCAATAAAGTCGAGGATCACACTTGTCATGCCTGTCGAGTCGGTAAACATGTTCGCCTGCCGTTTAATAATTCCACTAGCATTGCTTCTTTTCCTTTTCAGTTGATTCATAGCGATGTGTGGACTTCTCCGGTTACCAGTAACACGGGCTATTTATATTATCTAGTCATTCTTCATGATTATTCTCATTATGTGTGGACTTTTCCTGTGCGCAGAAAGTCCGATGCACTCTCTACCTTGACGGCTTTTTACTTCTATGTCCGCACGCAGTTTGAGCGTCCCATCCTTGCGCTTCAGACGGACAATGAAAAAGAGTTCGACAACCTCGCTTTCCACACCTTTTTGTCGATCACGGCACAGTTTTCCGCCTCACATGCCCGTACACTTCACAGCAGAACGGTCGAGCCGAACGCGTCCTTCGCACTCTGAATGACTGTGTTCGCACGCTCCTGTTTCATGCCAATGTGCCGCCTCGTTTCTGGCCGGACGCACTCGCCACTCCATCACTTCTCCTTAATATTAGACCCTGCCGCCCACGGTGGAACTACGCACCTCATCATCTTCTCTTTGGTACGCCCCCATCTTATGACGGCTTGCATATTTTGGCGTGCCTTTGCTATCCCAGCACTGCCGACACTGTTTCTCACAAATTTGCACCCCGATCTGTCACTTGCATCTTCATTGGCTACCCCTCCAACTCCAAGGGATATCGGTGTTACGATTCCGTCTCCCACCGTGTGTTCACTTCCCGGCACGTTTACTTTGATGAGCATGTGTTTCCGTTTCACCAGGTACCCCCGACTGTTCCTCCCGCTATTGGTGACGTGGGCTCCTCGACGCCTCTCCCAGGGCGCTCGCGCGCCTCTCTTAGCGCGCCCCTGGCTTTGAGGCGCGCCCCCCGCATGCGGCGCCTCCTACAGCCGTGGCACCCCCGACATTGGCGCCCGCGGCCCCCGCGGCTCCTCCAGCGCCTGCGGCCCTCGTGGCGCCCCGGGCGCCCCCGGTGCCTGCGGCCCCCCCGACGCCCCTGGTGCCCTCGGCGCTCGCGGCCCCACCGGCGCCCCCAGCGCCCTTGGCGCTCGCGGCCCCCCGATGCCCTCGACGCCCGCAGCCCCGGCGGCCCCCCCAGTGCCCGCGGCCCCCGCGGCACCCCCTGCGCCACCGGCGCCCGCGGCCCCCCCAGTGCCCGCGGCCCCCGCGGCACCCCCTGCGCCACCGGCGCCCGCGGCCCCCCCAGCGCTTGTGGCCGGTCCGGTCACCCGCGCCCGTACGGGCGTTTTTCGCCCGAGCTCGCGCTACGCCTCGGCTGACTACGTCCATGCGGCATCCACCTCTGAGCCATCACCATTGCTGTCCTCCGTTCGAGCCGCTCTTCGTGACCCGCTCTGGATGGTTGCGATGCAAGAGGAGTTTGACGCCCTGTTGCGCAACCGGACGTGGCAGCTTGTTCTCCGTCCCCGGCACGCCAACATGATTACTGGGAAGTGGGTCTTTAAACATAAGCTCCGTCCTGATGGTATTCTTGATCGCTACAAAGCATGTTGGGTCGTTCGTGGCTTCCGATAGCGTGCTGGCATTGACTTCACCGACACCTTCGCTCCGGTTGTCAAGCCCGGCACGATACGCACGGTTCTCCACCTTGCAGTCTCCCGTGCTTGGCCGGTGCACCAGATGAACGTCTCCAACGCCTTCCTCCATGGTCACCTCGAGGAGCAGGTCTTCTGCCAGCAGCCCACCGGGTTTGTTAACCCGGCGCTTCCCGACCACGTGTGCCTGCTTTCGCGGTTCTTGTACGGACTCAAGCAGGCTCTGCGCTCTTGGTACCAGCGCATCGCGGCGTTTCTCCACCAGCTTGGGTTCCACTCTACCCGCTCGGACGCCTCGCTCTTCGTCTATCATCAGGGCTCTGACACGACCTACTTGCTGCTCTATGTCGACGACATCATCCTGACGGCATGTACGGCTGGTCTCCTCAGTCAGCTCACGGCTCGTCTTCGCGCTGAGTTCGCCATCAAGGACTTGGGTCCTTTGCACTACTTTCTCGGTGTCGAGGTGGTGCGTCGTCCGGATGGCTTCTTCCTTCATTAGCGGAAGTACGCTCACGAGCTCCTCGAGCGCGCTGGCATGCTTAACTGTAAGCCCGCCGCTACGCCTGTTGATACGAAGGCCAAGCTTTCTGCCACGGATGGTTCTCCTACTTCGGATGCTGCTTTCCATTGGTCTATCGTTGGTGCTCTCCAGTACCTCACTCTGACTCGACCGGAGATTCAGTATGCCGTGCAGCAGGTGTGTCTTCATATGCATGCTCCTCGAAACGTTCACTGGGCTGCCGTCAAGCGGATTCTCCCTATATCTGTGGCACTATGGATCTTGGCGTCACGCTTCACGCCTCCGCCGACATCGCCCTCACCGCCTACTCCGATGCAGACTGGACGGGCTGCCCTGACACTCGTCGCTCCACTTCGGGCTATTGTGCCTATCTTGGACCCTCACTCATCTCGTGGTCGTCCAAGCGGCAGCCTACGGTTTTTCTCGTTCCAGTGCTGAGGCTGAGTATCGTGCGGTGGCCAACGCCGTCGCCGAGTGTTCGTGGCTTCGCCAGCTGCTTCAGGAGCTCTCTTGCCCTGTTGACCGTGCCACGGTGGTCTACTGCGACAACGTCTCGGCGGTCTACCTCTCTGCTAACCCGGTGCATCATCGACGGACCAAGCATATTGAGTTGGATATTCATTTTGTTCGGGAACAGGTTGCCCTTGGCCATATTCGTGTTTTGCACGTCCCTACTTCCCAACAATTTGCCGATATCATGACCAAGGGATTGCCTACGGGCTACGGCGTCATTTAAGGAGTTCCGGTCCAGTCTTTGCGTCAGCCGCGGTGCCGCTTCGACTGCGGGGGTGTTGAGTATATGTGTTATGTGCATATTGTGTATTAGGCCCGCCTCTTAGTTTTTTATATAGTTGAGGTTCATAACCCATCTTTGTACATCATATATACGTGTCTATGCACGAAGAACAATATATCGTGCAATCATACACCATCCGTGCAGACGCGGCGCTTCTTGGACCACGCCCTCGTCGCCTGCGAAACCTGCCCAAACTCATCCATCCCGCGGCGCAAAGGTGCAAACCCCGATTTCCATCGGCTCAGGATAAGTACAGTTCAACCGTGCTATTCCGGCACGGCACCGCGTTAGTCCAGCACTCCATCCAGCCTCGGCCCGTGCTGCCAGCCAGTACCACTCGATCGCCACAGCTTCGTTATTCACTTCAGTGCTGTCTCGTCATGGCGCTCGGTGGTCTGTTCGGCACGGCGGCGGTGGCCGTGGTCGTGTCGCTGGCGGTCCACGTCGCGCTCAACTGCCCCATCCAGCCGCTCCCGTCGCCGCGGCCGCCACCGCCCGCCGCGCGCTACCGGCCTAATAACCTCCTCCAGGTCAGTCGTTCGTTCCTTGCCAGTCGTGCTAGAGTAATCTTGCCGTGTCACGCCGCGTACCGATGGCCTGATGGTCTGGTATATGCAGGGGCTGGAGAAGCTGGGGGAAGGGCAGCTGAGCGCGCCGGAGGACGTGTACGTGGACGCGGCGGCGGGAGGGACGCTGTACACGGCGACGAGGGACGGGTGGCTGCAGAGGATGCACCCCAACGGGTCGTGGGAGCAGTGGCGGTTCGTCGGCGGCACGGGCCTGCTCGGCATCGCGCCCTCCGCCGACGGCAGCGTGCTCGTCTGCGACGCCGACAAGGTACGCACGTACGCACAACAGGATCAATCGGCCGGCGCCGGCAGTTGCATGCGCCGCCGCGTGACAGAATCATTCGTACCACGAACAATCATTTCAACTGTTGGAAAATTTCTCCGTTGGTGTGGGTTTGGCAGGGACTGCTGCGAGTTGAGGAGGGCCGTGTGACCATCCTCGCCTCAACGGTCGAAGGCTCCACGATCAGGTTCGGTTCGTCTTCGTGTTCATCGTGCAGAAAACTGCAGCGTGCCTGTGGCTGTACGTACTGATCGTTTCCCCGTGTTCCTCCACACGGGCAGGTTCGCCGACGAGGCGATCGAGGCATCGGACGGCACGGTGTACTTCAGCGACGCCAGCACCAGGTTCGGCTTCGACCGGTGGTTCCATGCCTACGTCGAGTCCCAACCCACCGGCCGCCTCCTCAAGTACGACCCGCGCACCGGCAAGGCGTCCGTCGCGCTCGACAACCTCTCCTTCGCCAACGGCGTCGCCCTGTCACGGGACGAGGCCTTCGTCATCGTCTGCGAGACAGGGAGGTAAGCACCTGGGCACGCCCTGCACTTCACTCTAGTCAGTCTTGCTGCAGGCATCAGCTCAATTCTGTGAGGTGCAGGTTCAAATGCACGAGGCTGTGGCTGAAGGGGGACAAGACCGGCCAGGCGGAGACGTTCGTCGGCGACCTTCCGGGGTCTCCGGATAACATCCAGCTAGCGCCAGACGGCTCCTTCTGGATCGCCCTTATCCAGGTTACTAGTCTACACCTCAGCTCACCAACTTGGATACCGTACCAGCTCAATCATACTCTTGGTTGCTCAATCTGCGTGCAGAGGTCGCCGTGGCTGGACCTGGTCATGCGCTGGACGTTCACGAAGAGGGTCGTCGCCTCGTTCCCGGCGCTGCTCGACGCGGTCCACGCCACGGGGAAGGGGGCGATGGTGGCGCAGGTGTCGGAGGACGGCGAGGTCCTCCGCGTGCTCGACGACACAGAAGGGAAGGTGATCAACTTCATCACTTCAGTGACGGAGTTCAACGGAGACCTCTTCTTCGGGAGCCTCGCGACGAACTTCGTGGGCAAGCTATCTCTGGCCAAGGTAGCACAGGCACAGGGACAGGCGGCGGCTTCTTCCTAGTTCCTAGACGATGAAGTTTCATCATCCATCGCCCTCAGAATAATAAAAGTCATCGGGAATCTCAATCTCACTGTAGATGACAGATTCAGCACTGTGTCATGCACTGCTTCGGGCATCTCCAACAGTTTATATGTTAGCTTGTTGGTAAAATATGGCATGTCATCAACCAACATCTTAACATACAACAACTGTATGTAGTTTGTCCAATAGGATATAAGATAATAAATAAGGTGCTCTCTCATTCTACATTGAAGCTTGTGCAAGGTGTGTTGGTTCATGTACATACAACCTTCCTCTCTTTCCTCATTTATTGTATGATACATCATCAAAAATCCTATGTGACAAAGTCTACCAACAACTAGCTTACAAGTTACAACCATTGAAGATGCCCTAAGCAGTCAGATAGTACTGCTATCAGTTATGGTTTGAAGTTCAGTGTAAAAGACTCAAATGACCGACGGCTGAGCAGGTGTGTTCTGACTTTTGTGGCTGCCTGATTGAAATGAGACCCCACGCTAAAACGCTACCGACTAGGAGAAATTGCAGTCCTATCAATCTCATGACAAATTCGCATATTACTGGCCTTCTCCATCCAGGATGCTCTGCCCTGCAAGCGGATTTTTGTAGATGCGCCTCAACACCGTTCTGAAGATCGGATAATTCTTCCTGACAACTCCCACCTGGAGCATAGATTTCACTTGCATTGCTCAGCAAAAGGTGATGTGCAAAATACATCAGCATATCCGTAGATACTACTGCTACAACATTAATTAATTACAATTGCATTACCTCGATGTCATGGCCTTGGCTATTATCCTCCAGGACGTGTCGCAGTGCAGACACTGCCATCTGGAAAACCAAGAGCGGAAGATAAAATCACAATGAGCTTGAAGTGCCACTGAGCTGATTCAGGAAAACTTTGAGGCTACAGTCAAATAGGCCAGCTCTGCTTTTATTGGAAGCGCAGGGAACCAAGCTGAGACTCATAGACAAACGACTATAATTAACAACATCAGCTCAAGATGCTGCTGCACAGATAAATATGCCCCAAAAAACATGAGAATCCAAATAGATCATGCCAGCCGCAACTTCACGATTGCTGGAAGAAAAAATGTCCTGAACTAATATGCTATACAACTGCCGATACTTGACAGCATGATTTCCTCGGAAACCACAAGTAGGAACAACGAAATAGTTGACGGCCTGCTGTCTGCTTTCTTAGCAGTATAAATGGCAGTACTGTTAATAATATGTCAGCAAACTATTCCTAAATCAACTGAACGAGTTACAGGCTTTGTGAAAAGACAATAGGAAATACGATCAACTCGTGCTCGTGGTCCATCATTTTTGTCTGTGTTTCCTTGTAGCATGAGGTTTTGTATACGATAATTATGTCTGTTGTTCGATAATACTGTTAATGTTATGCACTTATGCTCACCTCCATGGTTTCCTGGAATGATAAAGAAGAATTGCCCGCCATTGCTTCCTCGAGAAACTCGATAGCTTCCTGGTCCTTGAGACCTACGCTGGTTGCCTGAGGAGAGGACATCAGTGAATCTAGTTACTCCTTGTACTCATGTATAGATGCTCCTAATTTATGCGTGGTATCTTATCGCAAATTTTTTGGCCATCCACATTACTGCTTGAGAATAACTAAATAATCATCAGCAGAAACGCGACTCTTGCATTTTGATGAATACAAGTTTATAAGCACAGCACAAAATTCTTTGATACCTTGTGGCCAAGGACTTGTCCAGCAGGATCACATGTAAAGAGCTCTGGAGTTCCTTTCTCTTCATCAATTCCCACGACCGTAGCAACTGTGAAGGAGGTTAAAAGGATTGGACTAACGAATAAGACCTTTATTAGAACATAAGGAAACATAATATGCTGACAAGTTTCACCACTCTCTCATACACAAAGTCAGAAGAAGTGGGACTAACCAACTCTGTAAGGTCTCATGCCAGCATGCTGGGTGCGAACTTGTGCTCTGTCTCCCAACCTGTAGACAATCAAAATACAACTGGCTAAACGTAAAGCATGGCTTGAAATGAATGAAGTGTGCCAAGTTACTGAACCAAGGAAAGTGTACATATAGCTTAGCACACAGAATGTAAGCTCTGGTACTAAAGTACAAGCAATATTTTTTGGCGGAAAAATGTTCTCATCATCACTTCCCATATCTTCAACATGACAACTGATAATACGCGCCGATGAAGGGCGTTTTAAATGTTCTCAGGCGAAATATAGTTTTTGTTTTCATCTGTGCTGCCTGCGTCATGTACTTACTTAAGAGCAAATCTTACCATTGCGCCAACATCTTAGGAGGCATTTCATATCCCCACTTGTGACGGAACCCTGCAGCTTCGTTCCTTGCCTGCTGAGCTAATGCTCTCCCGTCAGCTTCAGTGAAGAAAAAGGCCCGTCAATAATCCAGAAATAGACAGATAAAATGGCAGTGTATCATCATGTCCTGCTAAACTCTATTGGCCTCGTAATGCTGTACGTAAGGCATATGTAGTTTTTTGAGATTTAAAGTTCAGATTAAGGGCCAGGACAATTAATTGCTAGTTTCAAAACCATTATAGATGTTCAATACTCCAGAAGTAAAAGGAGGTACTAAATCAACAGTCCAGTGCAATCATAACAAGGATCAAAACTAGTCAGATAGATTAACTACTTACCCAAGGCAACACCCAGCTAAAGATCACGATTCACGCTAATAATTTTAAGAGTTCCCTAATTAAAGACCTGGCTGACAGTATACTGTATACCCAAGGTTTTAGACATTCAAATGGATCATCATTCACAATAGTAGTCCACTGATCCAACCTGAAAAATTAAAATTACTCCCGGATCTTCAAAGTATCCAGAAGTGCACACTGCACAGTAGAATCAAGGTGTTCTAGCAAGTACTTATGGATGGAAAACAAAACGCTCCGTTGGTAAAGTCCTACTCGATCTGCGGAAGTCGCAATGCAGGTGCAAATTAATCACCAGTGGGAACAAATTGCGTGCACGGCATTAATTAGTACACATGAGATTAGAACTGACGGAGTCCGCACTCAGAGAGGATCAGTCACCTCACCTGGCATCCCCGTGGCCAGCATACCAAGCCGCTCGGTGATCTGGAACAGGTGCATGAAGGCGGGGTCCGCTGTGTCCAGCAACGGGTCCTGAAATGCAACGAGCACGAAATCACCGATTACTGCCCGAAATCACGAGATGATCATCGGTTTGCGCCCGATCGAGCAGCATTCGGCAGTACTGGACAGCGCGCGCGAACTAACCGCCGGTGCCTTGGTCCGCTGGGTGATGACGCAGACGGAGTCGGCGCCGCGCACGGCGACGGAGGTGATCCCCTCCAGCTTCACGGAGTTGCGGGCGTAGTCTGCGACGGACAGCACAGGAATATCGTCACGGAGCTAGGGCGGGCAAGGGAGGCGGCGACGCGGGGGCGGAGCTCGATTTCGGGGGTGCGAGAAGCGTGCGTACTGACCGACTTGGAAGACGCGGCCCTCGGGGGAGAAGACGGTGATGCTGCGGTCGTAGCGCGGGGGCTTCGCCGCGGTGCGGCGGCGGCGGCTGCTGCTTTCGCCGACGCGGCCAGACATCGCCGCTCTCGGCTCCGGCCAGGCACGTGCGCTGCTGCGGGTGAGGGGAGGGCCGAGGGGTGGGGGAGGAGGCCGGAGGAAGCGGCCTGTGTCGTGCGGGTTCTTCTTCGGGGGAAAGAAAGAGAGGCGGCGCTTCGCTTCACTCGCTGCCGCCAGCCCGCCACTCGCTCCGCGGCCCACTTTGTTGCTCGATTTATTTGCTCACCTGATTGCAGCCCGAGAGCCCCCGATTGTCGTGGACCTGCGCCACAGAAAGAGCCTGGGCTGGTTTCTCAAAATAAGAAGACTTTGGGCCAGCACGCCCCGATATCCTCCATCTCAAAAAAAATGAAGAAAAAAAGTTTTGCTATTTGGCACTTGCCTGGAAGAACGCTGGATAAGTCAAATTGTGGAAGAAGGCACAGCGCCCGGGTCGGAGACGGGGATGCGGCGGCGTCCTTGGCCAGGGCTCGCCAAGAACGAGGCGCAGCGAGCGACAACGTGGCTGGTCGTGATGTCACAGGTGGAGGCAAGGAGGATGCTTGTTCAAGGTCTGGGGTGGGCTGCTAGTGCCGGAGAAGAAGGGTGTGGAGGGGTTAGAGGGATAGTTGTAACGCCCCGAGACCGATGTGTCACCTGTCTTCCAGTTATTCACTATTGTTGCCTTGTCATTGCTTGCGTGTCATGCATTGCATATCATGTCATCATGTGCATTTCATTTGCATACGTGTTCGTCTCATGCATCCGAACATTTTCTCCGATGTCCGCTTTGCATTCCGGCGCTCCGTTCTCCTCCGGTGGTCATTTCTACCTTTCTTTCGTTTGGGGATTAAACATTTCTGGATTGGACCGAGACTTGCCAAGCGGCCTTGATTTACTACCGGTAGACTGCCTGTCAAGTTTCGTACCATTTGGACTTCGTTTGATGCTCCAACGGTTAACCGAGGGACCGAGAAGGCCTCGTGTGTGTTGCAGCCCAACACCCTTTCAAAGTGGCCCAAAACCCACCTAAACCTGCTCCATCATCTCGGTCGTTCGATCACGATCGCGTGGCCAAAAACCGCACCTTATTTGGACTCTCCTAGCTCCCTCTACCTATAAATATGTGATCCCCTCTGAAATATTTGCGGTACAAACCCTAACCTTCGTCCTCCTTGCGCTGCCGGACACGTCCGCCCGGCGGCCGGACATGTCCACCCCGCCCGGCCACCTCACTCCAACCAATGGGGAGCCGCCACGTCACCGCCGCCACCGCCCTCACCCAATTGGACGCCGCCACCTTGCCCGCGCCTCCCTCTCCTCTGCCGCGGCCCGTGGGGCCCGAGTCAGGCCCGCCCGGCCCCGGAGGCGCCCGCCGCCGCTCTTGCGCGCCCAGGCCGCGCCGGACCTCATCGCCGGGCCGCGCCGACGCCGCTGCTCGCCGCTGTATGCCTCGCCGCCGCCGCCATGCTCGCCGGCGTCCTGCCCCGCCGCCTCGGTCGCCGGACCATCGCGCGCCACCTCGCCTCGCCTCGCCGGCCCCGCGCGCCTCGCCAGAGCGCGCGCCACCGCCGCCCTTGCCGCGGATCCGGTCGGGCCGGACCGGATCCGGCCGTCCCCGAGCACCCCGGCCATCCTCCGGCGTCGTCCCGCCGCCCCATCGCCGGAGAGGCCACCGGCATCGTCGTTGACCTCGGAACCCTAGATATAGATCTGGAGGTGATATTTCCACTAAGTCCCAATTTTCCTGATTCGGATGCTCTTGTTCATCATGCCATAACTCATCATCCGTAACTCCGATTTGAGCACATAGCACATCAAAATGTTCGCCTCAGAGAGTACATCATTTCATTCCATTGCATCATTTTCATTTGAGTTCATCTTGATGCCCGAAATGCTGTTAGAAGAGTGCTACTTGAGATAATTGTCAGATCTGCTGCTCCATTTAGATATTTGTCATTTTTGCCATGATTATTGTGTGCATGATATGCCCATGAGCTCGACATATGTTTTGTTAAGGGTTTTGCCATCTTTCCAGAGGTGCAACCCATGTATTTTTGTGATGTGTGTGGTGACTAGCACAAGCTTGCAAAGTGGTGCACTTGGTAATGCTGATTCCAGGGACTTAGCATTTCCACTAAGTCCTTGAGCTGTTTATCTCATATGGCCTTATGTTCATGTTGTTTCCTAGTGATCCGTGCCTCTTTTGAGGACGATCAGTAAGGATGTTTTGTTAATCTTGTAGTGCTCTATCCATCCATGTCTTTGTTTGCAATTATGGAGCACCCTAGCTTGAGTCAATCGAGCTCTACTTTGGCTATTTCGTGAATCTGGGCAGATTGTCTACTTGTTAGCGATTTTGCCGAGGATGTTGTAGTTGATCCGTGCATGCTATGTTATTGTTCTTGCCATGTCTAGATTGCATTTTGTGTATTCTTGATGGGTGTATGCTTAGATTGTTATGACTTGCTCTGTAGTGAGTGCATCTAACTCGTAAACATGCCTACTTGATATCTGTTTCAGCATGCTCCAGTTTTCACTAAGTCTGAGAACTGATTATGTTTTTGCCATGTTCACATGCTTGCAATTGTATTTTCTGATCCCTTTTGGCTCAAGGTCACTAAGGGACTTTTGTTAAGCTCTTTGAGTAGCTCCATGCCATGCTTTGCTTTGCCATGTTCAGGTCCTGTAGCATATAGTTTTGTTGCTCCGAAGAGTGCTATCTGATCTGAAATTCCAGACAAGTGTTAATTTCACTAAGTCTGAGATCTGTTTACCATTGCATTTTTGCCATGCTTGTTTGAACCTGTTAATGGATGAATTGGCCGTAGCTCAGTGCTAGACTTTTGTTAAGCATCATGAATGCATCCCTTCCATGTATTTTGTTGCCATGTTTGGGTGCTGTAGCATATTCATCTTGTTGCATTTAGATGGCTACTTGCTGTAAATCGCAGAACGTGGTCATATTTGAAGTGCTCGCCATTTTCAAACCGTAACTCCGATTCCGGTGATCTTTATATCGTTTTCAAGCGATTTCATCTCATCTTTCCAGTGGCACACTTGGATTTCCAAGTTGAGGCCAGGTTCATGCATTCCTTGTCAAATCATGCATATGCATCGCATACCGCATCCCGCATATCATACCATGTTCATGTGTTGGTTGTTTACTATGTTGTGTCCTTCTTTCCGGTGTTTGCTTCTTCGGGTTGGTTCCGGTAACGTCGCGTTGTGAGGACCTGTTTGTCTACGTCCGTTTGTCTTCTTCAGGGACTCGTTCTTCTTCCTTGCGGGATTTCAGGCAAGATGATCATACCCTCGAAATCACTTCTATCTTTGCTTGCTTAGTTGCTCGCGCTTTTGCTATGCCTATGCTGCGATACCTACCACTTGCTTATCATGCCTCCCATATTGTTGAACCAAGCCTCTAACCCACCTTGTCCTAGCAAACCGTTGTTTGGCTATGTTACCGCTTTGCTCAGCCCCTCTTATAGCGTTGTTAGTTGCAGGTGAAGATTGAAGTTTGTTCCTTGTTGGAACATGGAGATGTTGTTCCTTGTTGGAACATGTTTACTTGTTGGGATATCACAATATATCTTATTTAATTAATGCATCTATATACTTGGTAAAGGGTGGAAGGCTCGGCCTTATGCCTGGTGTTTTGTTCCACTCTTGCCGCCCTAGTTCCCGTCATATCGGTGTTATGTTCCCGGATTTTGCGTTCCTTACGCGGTTGGGTATAATGGGAACCCCTTGACAGTTCGCCTTAAGTAAAGCTCTTCCAGCAATGCCCAACATTGGTTTTACCATTCGCCACCTAGCCTTTTCTTTTCCCTTGGGAGTCGCGCTCCTGAGGGTCATCATTATTTTAACCCCCCCCGGGCCAGTGCTCCTCTGAGTGTTGGTCCAACTGAGCGATGTCCGGGGCTACCAGGGGCAACTCTGGGCTGGCCTACCCGATGTCTGGCTCATCTGAGTGTGCCCTGAGAAAGAGATATGTGCAGCTCATATCAGGATTTGTCGGCACATTCGGGCGATGTTGCTGGTTTAGTTTTACCCTGTCGAAATGTCTTGTAGAACCGGGATACCGAGTCTGATCGGAATGTCTCCGGAGGAGGTATATTCCTTCGTTGACCGTGAGAGCTTGTGATGGGCTAAGTTGGGACACCCCTGCAGGGATTTGAACTTTCGAAAGTCGTGCCCGCGGTTATGAGCAGATGGGAATTTCTTAATGTCCGGTTGTAGATAACTTGAACCTTAACTTAATTAAAATACATCAACCGCGTGTGTAACTGTGATGGTCTCTTCTCGGCGGAGTCCGGGAAGTGAACACGGTGTTGGAGTTATGCTTGACGTAGGTTGTTTTAGGATCACTTCTTGATCATAATTTTATCGACCGAGCTTTGCCTTCTCTTCTCGCTCTCATTTGCGTATGTTAGCCACCATATATGCTAGTCGCTTGCTGCAGCTCCACCTCATACCTTTTACCTTACCCATAAGCTTAAATAGTCTTGATCACGAGGGTGTGAAATTGCTGAGTCCCCGTGGCTCACAGATACTTCCAAAACTAGCTTGCAGGTGCCGATGAGTCCGTGCAGATGACGCAACCAAGCTCAGGAGGAGCTCGATGAAGATCTTGTCCTTTGTGTTGTTTCGTTCTAGTTGATCAGTAGTGGAGCCCAGTTGGGGTCGATCGGGGACCGTGTCGCATTTGGGGTTCTTCTTTTATTTTGGTTCCGTAGTCGGACCTTGATTGTATCTGGATGATGTAATGCTTTATTCATGTAATTGTGTGAAGTGGCGATTGTAAGCCAACTATGTATCTCTTTCCCTTATGTATTACATGGGTTGTGTGAAGATTACCTCACTTGCGACATTGCTTTCAATGCGGTTATGCCTCTAAGTCGTGCTTCGACACGTGGGAGATATAGCCGCATCGAGGGCGTTACAAGTTGGTATCAGAGCCTTCCCCGACCTTAGGAGCCCCCATTGCTTGATCGTTTTTAGCAGCCGTTGTTGAGTCTAGAAAAATGTTTTGAGTCATTTAGGAATTATATATCGGAGAGTTTAGGAATTCTTTTTACTTCCCAGTCTCCTCATCGCTCTGGTAAGGCATCCTGACGTAGAGTTTTGACTCTTCTCTTCTCAAATTTCACTAAAAAAATTTAGGATCACGCGGGTATCTTGGAATCGTTCCGATGGTTTTGTGACGAGAACATTGTCTTGGTGCCTCCTGTCAGGGGTTTTGTGGAAGTGTCCCGGGGAGTTGAGCTCTGAGGTGTTGTCGTCATAATTTTATCGTTGCAGTTCTGGAATACCTGAGTTTAGTACGCCGACATCGAAAATCTCTTTTATGCAGTTCGTTGGTGAGATAACCTCGACGCCACCCAGTACTGGGGCGGGAGTTCGGGAGTATCGCCATAACTTGTATAACGGATGCTTTTCGAAGGTTGAGGTAGATGATTTCCGAAGGTTTCTTGGTTATGTGTTGAAGGATGGATACAGCTGGATGTAGGATTTGCTAGTTTTGGGTGAGATATTATGCTTCCCCTGTATCCCCAACACCTGATTGCATAACCGGAAAGTTTCGGGAGTTTATAAGTGGGAATTCAAGTAGCTCTTAGGATATCTTTCCGACAGATGTATGATATGAAATTGGGGTTCGACGTCTAGTGGTCCGCCTATTCACGGTCGGTTTTACAGTGGTCTCGTTGTGTCTTAAAGAGTCCTTGGCTATGCCGACTCGGGGACGCTTCGTATGTCATGTGCACTGCCTTGTACATGATGGTGCTGTACGATCGAGCCCGTGTAGGCCCCACCACGAAAACTTCGGACGAAATCTCTATCATATGTTTGTTCCGGCTTATTCTGCAAGCCAACCCTTTTTTTTGTTTTGAGTTGTGGTATTCGAGTTGCTTCAATGTCAAGTGTTGATTCCATACCTTCCCCAAACGGTGTTCTCATACTCCGATGTGAATACCAATCCTTCTTAATAATCGAGTTTGTCATGTCAATCCTTTTTCAACCGGTGTGCTTCTCTTCTAGTGGATCCGACCATTTCAACTTCCGCAAGATCAATTATCACTTCTTCTCAACGGTGTTTGTTTCATCCGTCTCCAAGTTGCCTTTGTTTTTCCCGCCCACCTACCCTTTTTTCTTCGAGGACTCAGAATTCTTAATCAAGTATCCATCTTATCGGTTATGAAGTCTCTCCATTTTTTTCCATAAATATTCTTATCCGGTGTTTCTCATGAAGATTCTAATGGAGCTTCAAGTGTTGTATTCTTCGATCTTTTCTTCTCCGGTGGAACCAATTCAAGCTTTCAATGTTGGTCATATCTTTTTCCTCGTTTCAAATGCCTTCTCATAACGGTACACCTCATAATCTTTCACCGCTCGCTATTCTATTGTTCCGGAGTGCTGAAGATATCTTAGAAGGCTCGTCTTGTCATCCAAGATCCGCTCAACCTATTTCGAGATTGTTATCTCATTCAAGCCATGTAACTCAACCAGTGCAATCTCTCTCTTTAAATCATTTCAACGGTGTTTCTTCTTAGTGGGCCCTAACCCACAGGTCTTTTCCAGGATCTTACCTGACTCTTCTTATTTTCCCGGAGGTATTCGCTAATTCTTTTCAAAGTTTGACGTTAGAATGATTTATCATCAGTCAAATGTCTTCTCCAGGATCGTTTTCAAATTCTTTTCATAGTTGGCTCAACCCCTTCGCTTTTGATTCTCCCGGAGTGTCTAAATTATTCATGGTGGCGTTTCTCGTTGTCATTCTCATCATTCGAAGATCGAAGAAGATTTTTCTGTCAATCTTGCTCTTTCTCTTCAAGATTCGTGGTTCTAGTTCGAGGCCACCCTCTCATAATTGTTTTGATTTTGAGAATTCCTTTCACCTATCTGGAGTCCATCTATTTCAGGTTTATTCATTCTCAGCTTCCAGCTATCATTCTCCAAATCTTACCGGTGCATCATTCAATATTCTCTAATCAGTTCGTGATCCCTTCGTTCACTTTGTATCTAGATTACTCTCAAGCATCTTCGTTCATCTGCAAATTCTTCCCGGTGATTCGTTATCTTTTATTCGTTCTTTTTCAATTCTTACGGTGGTTCGTTCAAGATTCTTCTTCCTTCATTTATCATAATCAATTTATTCGTTGTTTCAATTATTACGGTGGTTCGTTGAAGATCTTCCCAAGTTTATGTTATATCTCTCTTAATCCTTGATACGAGAATGAGTAGTATGCCAAATCCAGTATTTGTCATCAATTTAATTAGTGAAGGATGAGCATAAGGTAATTCTTATTCTTGTTTCATCCAAGAGATTAATTCCTTATTCCGGAGGCTCACAAAATTATTGATCTCAATTGATTCATCTTCTATTTTCCCGGGGTTCCTACCTCTTGCAATTATATCACCACGGAGATCCATCTAATCATTGCAAGGCTTCAACCTTATTCTTTTCATCCTCCATTTCGATTGACCATTTCTTTTATTACCGGAGTTCTCATGAAGGCTCTATAAGATGGTTCATCAAGGATTTAATTCTTTCTCGAAGTGTTCATCGAGATTCTTTTCAAAGGAGCTCAAGTATTCTTTATCTTGCATTTTAAAGTGCAATTCGTTCAACCGTATCATTCGAAGTGGTATTATGTCATTCTTGATAATTTGAGTTCATGTTTCATGATTCACTTGTTGTTAAGAATGATGTATTTTAAATCCATCAATCTCGTCATTGGATTTACCTTGGGTTATATTTCACCTAAAGCTTTCCCTAAGGATTGTTTCTATCTATGGTGCTTATAATTGACCCAAGTTCTTCATCTACCCCCCCCCCCCGGTGAAATAAGTTCTCGTCTTCTTGTTCATATCAATCCAATTCTTATTTTACCCTCCCGGTGAAATATTTTCTCGTTTCCTTCTCTATATCAATACAATTCTTTTCCCGTGAGTGGCAGGTTATCACCTCATAATTTGAGATGTATTCCATAAGACCATATCAAGCTTATTCTTTTCGTTGTTGGTTTTCCAACAACTCTGTTCTAGCACTTGTTGTAAGCGTGCTCCCTCAAGATCTTGTTTTCTCGTCGTTCATTCCATTCCATTCTTTCCTTTGTTCCGGAGGCATTGTGATGTTGCTCTCTTCAAACCTTCTTCTTGTCCTTATCGTGCTTATCCTCTTTGCTCAAGCTCTTTCATTTTATCAAGTATTTCATCTCTTTTCATTCGAAGTGCTGTCCAAATTTGTAATTCCTTATTCCGCTTCCCTACCGGAGTGCTTTCATCTTCATTTATCTCCGTTGTATTCTTTTCTCGAAATGGCTTAACCTTTTCAAGATTCTTTGGTTTCACTCATTGGTCAAAGAAGCAACTTAGTTTTACCTCTTCTCTTTCTCTTCCGTTGTTCCTACGGTGCCATTCTAGATCTCGGGACGAGATCCTCTCGTAGTGGTGGAGTGTTGTAACGCCCCGAGACCGATGTGCCACGTGTCCTCCAGTTATTCGCTGTTGTTGCCTTGTCATTGCTTGCGTGTCATGCATTGCATATCATGTCATCATGTGCATTTCATTTGCATACATGTTCGTCTCATGCATCCGAGCATTTTCTCCGTTGTCCGTTTTGCATTCCGGCGCTCCGTTCTCCTCCGGTGGTCATTTCTACCTTTCTTTCGTTTGGGTATTAAACATTTCCGGATTGGACCGAGACTTGCCAAGCGGCCTTGGTTTACTACCGGTAGACCGTCTGTCAAGTTTCGTACCATTTGGACTTTGTTTGATGCTCCAACGGTTAACCGAGGGACCGAGAAGGCCTCGTGTGTGTTGCAGCCCAACATCCTTCCAAAGTGGCCCAAAACCCACCTAAACCTGCTCCATCATCTCGGTCGTTCGATCACGATCGTGTGGCCGAAAACTGCACCTCATTTGGACTCTCCTAGCTCCCTCTACCTATAAATATGTGATCCCCTCTGAAATATTCGCGGTACAAACCCTAACCTTCGTCCTCCTTGCGCCGCCGGACACGTCCGCCCGGCGGCCGACATGTCCACCCCGCCCGGCCACTCACTCCGACCAATGGGGAGCCGCCACGTCACCGCCGCCACCGCCCTCACCCAATCGGACGCCGCCACCTCGCCCACGCCTCTCTCTCCTCCGTCGCGGCCCGTGGGGCCCGAGTCAGGCCCGCCCGGGCCCGGAGGCACCCGCCGCCGCTCTTGCGCGCCCAGGCCGCGCCGGACCTCATCGCCGGGCCGCGCCCGACGCCGCTGTATGCCTCGCCGCCGCCGCCATGCTCGTCGGCGTCCTGCCCCGCCGCCTCGGTCGCCGGACCACCCCGCGCCACCTCGCCTCGCCTCGCCGGCCCCGCGCGCCTCGCCGGAGCGCGCGCCACCGCCGCCCTTGCCGCGGATCCGGTCGGGCCGGACCGGATCCGGCCATCCCCGAGCGCCCCGGCCATCCTCCGGCGCCGTCCCGCCGCCCCATCGGCGGAGAGGCCACCGGCATCGTCGTTGACCTCGGAACCCTAGATCTAGATCTAGAGGTGATATTTCCACTAAGTCCCAATTTTCCCGATTCGGATGCTCTTGTTCATCATGCCATAACTCATCATCCGTAATTCTGATTTGAGCATATAGCACATCAAAATGTTCGCCTCAGAGAGTATATCATTTCATTCCATTGCATCATTTTCATTTGGGTTCATCTTGATGCCCGAAATGCCGTTAGAAGAGTGCTACTTGAGTTATTTGTCAGATCTGCTGCTCCATTTAGATATTTGTCATTTTTTCCATGATTATTGTGTGCATGATATGCCCATGAGCTCGACATATGTTTTGTTAAGGGTTTTGCCATCTTTCCAGAGGTGCAACCCATGTATTTTTGTGATGTGTGTGGTGACTAGCACAAGCTTGCAAAGTGGTGCACTTGGTAATGCTGATTTCAGGGACTTAGCATTTCCACTAAGTCCTTGAGCTGTTTATCTCATATGGCCTTATGTTCATGTTGTTTCCTAGTGATCCGTGCCTCTTTTGAGGACGATCAGTAAGGATGTTTTGTTAATCTTGTAGTGCTCTATCCATCCATGTCTTTGTTTGCAATTATGGAGCACCCTAGCTTGAGTCAATCGAGCTCTACTTTGGCTATTTCGTGAATCTGGGCAGATTGTCTACTTGTTAGCGATTTTGCCGAGGATGTTGTAGTTGATCCGTGCATGCTATGTTATTGTTCTTGCCATATCTAGCTTGCATTTTGTGTATTCTTGATGGGTGTATGCTTAGATTGTTATGACTTGCTCTGTAGTGAGTGCACCTAGCTCGTAAACATGCCTACTTGATATCTGTTTCAGCATGCTCCAGTTTTCACTAAGTCTGAGAACTGATTATGTTTTTGCCATGTTCACATGCTTGCAAATGTATTTTCCGATCCCTTTTGGCTCAAGGTCACTAAGGTACTTTTGTTAAGCTCTTTGAGTAGCTCCATGCCATGCTTTGCTTTGCCATGTTCAGGTCCTGTAGCATATAGTTTTGTTGCTCCGAAGAGTGCTATCTCATCTGAAATTCCAGACAAGTGTTAATTTCACTAAGTCTGAGATCTGTTTACCGTTTGCTCTTTTGCCATGCTTGTTTGAACCTGTTAATGTATGAATTGGCCGTATCTCAGTGCTAGACTTTTGTTAAGCATCATGAATGCATCCCTTCCATGTATTTTGTTGCCATGTTTGGATGTTGTAGCATATTCATCTTGTTGCATTTAGATGGCTACTTGCTGTAAATCGCAGAATGTGGTAATATTTGAAGTGCTCGCCATTTCCAAACCGTAACTCCGATTCCGGTGATCTTTATATCGTTTTCAAGCGATTTCATCTCATCTTTCTAGTGGCACACTTGGATTTCCATGTTGAGGCCAGGTTCATGCATTCCTTATCAAATCATGCATATGCATTGCATACCGCATCCCGCATATCATACCATGTTCATGTGTTGGTTGTTTACTATGTTGTGTGCTTCTTTCCGGTGTTTGCTTCTTCGGGTTGGTTCCGGTAACGTCGCATTGTGAGGACCCGTTTGTCTACGTCCGTTTGTCTTCTTCAGGGACTCGTTCTTCTTCCTTGCGGGATTTCAGGCAAGATGATCATACCCTCGAAATCACTACTATCATTGCTTTGCTTAGTTGCTCGCTCTTTTGCTATGCCTATGCTGCGATACCTATCACTTGCTTATCATGCCTCCCATATTGTTGAACCAAGCCTCTACCCACCTTGTCCTAGCAAACCATTGTTTGGCTATGTTACCGCTTTGCTCAACCCCTCTTATAGCGTTGTTAGTTGCAGGTGAAGAATGAAGTTTTGTTCCTTGTTGGAACATGGAGATCGTTCCTTGTTGGAACATGTTTACTTGTTGGGATAACACAATATACCTTATTTAATTAATGCATCTATATACTTGGTAAAGGGTGGAAGGCTCGGCCTTATGCCTGGTGTTTTGTTCCACTCTTGCCGCCCTAGTTTCCGTCATATCGGTGTTATGTTCCCGGATTTTGCGTTCCTTACGCGGTTGGGTAATAATGGGAACCCCTTGATAGTTCGCCTTAAGTAAAGCTCTTCCAGCAATGCCCAACATTGGTTTTACCATTCGCCACCTAGCCTTTTCTTTTCCCTTGGGAGTCGCGCTCCTGAGGGTCATCATTATTTTACCCCCCCCCCCCGGGTCAGTGCTCCTCTGAGTGTTGGTCCAACTGAGCGATGTCCGGGGCTACCAGGGGCAACTCTAGGCTGGCCTACCCGACGTCTGGCTCATCTGAGTGTGCCCTGAGAAAGAGATATGTGCAGCTCCTATCGGGATTTGTCGGCACATTCGGGCGGTGTTGCTGGTTTAGTTTTACCCTGTCGAAATGTCTTGTAGAACCGGGATACCAAGTCTGATCGGAATGTCTTGGGAGGAGGTCTATTCCTTCGTTGACCGTGAGAGCTTGTGATGGGCTAAGTTGGGACACCCCTGCAGGGATTTGAACTTTCGAAAGTCGTGCCCGCGGTTATGGGCAGATGGGAATTTGTTAATGTCCGGTTGTAGAAAACCTGAACTTGACCTTAATTAAAATACATCAACCGCGTGTGTAACCGTGATGGTCTCTTCTCGGCGGAGTCCGGGAAGTGAACACGGTGTTGGAGTTATGCTTGACGTAGGTTGTTTTAGGATCACTTCTTGATCATAATTTTATCGACCGTGCTTTGCCTTCTCTTCTCGCTCTCATTTGCGTATGTTAGCCACCATATATGCTAGTCGCTTGCTGCAGCTCCGCCTCATACCTTTTACCTTACCCATAAGCTTAAATAGTATTGATCGTGAGGGTGTGAGATTGCTGAGTCCCCGTGGCTCACAGATACTTCCAAAACCAGCTTGCAGGTGCCGATGAGTCCGTGCAGATGACGCAACCAAGATCAGGAGGAGCTCGATGAAGATCTTGTCCTTTGTGATGTTTCGTTATAGTTGATCAGTAGTGGAGCCCAGTTGGGGTCGATCGGGGACCGTGTCGCTTTTGGGGTTCTTCTTTTATTTTGGTTCCGTAGTCGGACCTTGAGTGTATTTGGATGATGTAATGCTTTATTCATGTAATTGTGTGAAGTGGCAATTGTAAGCCAGCTATGTATTTCTTTCCCTTATGTATTACATGGGTTGTGTGAAGATTACCTCACTTGCGACATTGCTTTCAATGCGGTTATGCCTCTAAGTCGTGCTTCGACACGTAGGAGATATAGCCGCATCGAGGGCGTTACAATAGTCGAGGCGACGGAATCATGGTGGGGGGTGGGGGGCTTGGGCGGGCGAGCAGGTTTGGCCAATGGTTCGGCTGGTGTCATAGGGCGGCTAGATGGGAGGAGGAATGAGAAGACCATGACGAGCCACATGTGGAACAAAAAGATGAAAAACGACTAGTGCAACTTAAGTTTTAGGCAACTATTAAATAGAGGGTCAAAAATAAATAAGATGCCTTTTTAGAGCTTTGACTTACTTGATATACGAAATGCTCACCCATATATCAGTCTTAGAGGTACCCTCCGTTTGTGATTGTTCTTGGACTCTATTAGACGCATGTAGCAAGTTTTATATGGTATTCTCAATATTGTGGAATTATGTTAACTTCTCTCAGCTATTACGTTGAATTTTGCGGTTTAATTTATATGTTCGGCCAAACATGCCTAAAAAGAAATTTTAAAAAGATGAATTACACCCACCACATAAATTGCACGTGGAGAAGAAAATATAGTACTCTTGCAAAGGAAGAAAATAGGCACTTTGGCTTTAAGAATAGGTAGGTTAGATTCTTTGAGGTTTGGGGCCACGATGGTCACCCTAGACGCCCTATCCTAGGGCAGGCTAGAAACTTATGTAGGAATATGGTGTTGGGGAACGTAGTAATTTCAAAAAAAATTCCTAAGCACACATAGGATCATGGTGATGCATAGCAACGAGAGGGGAGAGTGTTGTCCACGTACCCTCGTAGACCGAAAGCGGAAGCGTTAGCACAACGCGGATGATGTAGTCGTACGTCTTCATGATCCGACCGATCCAAGTACCGAACGTACGGCACCTCCGAGTTCAGCACATGTTCAGCTCGATGACGTCCCGCGAACTCCGATCCAGCAGAGCATCACGGGAGAGTTTTGTCAGCACGATGGCGTGATGACGGTGATGATGTTTCTACCGACGCAGGGCTTCGCCTAAGCACCGCTACGATATGATCAAGGTGGTATATGGTGGAGGAGGGCACCGCACACGGCTAAGAGATCAAGAGATCAATTGTCGTGTCTATGGGGTGCCCCCCTACCCCATATATAAAGCAGCAAGGGGGAGGGCGGCCGGCTAGGGAGAGGCGCGCCAAGGGGAGTCCTACTCCCACCGGGAGTAGGATTCCCCCTTTCCAACTTGGAGTAGGAGAGGGAAGGAAGAGGAAGGAGGGAGGGAGGAAAGGGGGGGCCGACCCCCCTCCCAATTCGGATTGGGCTTGGGGGGCACGCCACCTCCCTTGCTCCTTTCCCCTCCTTTCCACTAAAGCCCAATAAGGCCCATATACCTCCCGGGGGTTCCGATAACCTCCCGGTGCTCCGGTATATTCCCGATCTCACCCAGAACCATTCCGGTATCCAAATATAGTCGTCCAATATATCGATCTTTACGTCTCGACCATTTCAAGACTCCTCGTCATGTCCGTGATCATATCCGGGACTCCTAACTACCTTAGGTACATCAAAACACAAAAAACTCATAATATAATCGTCACCGAAACGTTAAGCATGCGGACCCTACGGGTTCGAGAACTATGTAGACATGACCGAGACATGTCTCCGGTCAATAACCAATAGAAGAACCTGGATGCTCATATTGGCTCCTACATATTCTACGAAGATATTTATCGGTCAAATCATATAACAACATACGTTGTTCCCTTTGTCATCGGTATGTTACTTGCCCGAGATTTGATCGTCGATATCTCAATACCTAGTTCAATCTCGTTACCAGCAAGTCTCTTTACTCGTTCCGTAATACATCATCACGCAACTAACTCATTAGTTGCAATGCTTGCAAGGCTTATAGTGATGTGCATTACCGAGTGGGCCCAGAGATACCTCTCCGACAATCGGAGTGACAAATCCTAATCTGGAAATACTGCTGGGGATATAACTATCAGTTATGACCCGCCCAAGAGGGGTCGGGTCAACCCCAATGGCGGATCATGAAGGAAGCCCAGTAAACACTCAAGACGATAGTTTATTAAACCTTATAGAAGGCCCAATATTGTAAACCGCCGTATATAAGGGAAGACTTGTAAGGAAAGGCATGTAAAAGAAGTTACCGAGCCGGACACGTTTTATGAGCCGTCCGGGACTCTGTAGTCCACCAGGCGTCAACCCGTGTATATAAGGGGACGACCCGGTGGCGGCTTAGGGCAAGAAACAAGAGATCTATAACCAAGCCGGCGAACTAGCCTTTTGGGGATCGAAGCCCCAACAATATCAGCACAACTAGGCATAGGCTTTTACCTTCATCGTAAGGGGTCGAACTAGTATAAAACATCTCGTGTCATTTGTCCCGATTAACCCCTTTAAGCTTCCTAGTTGCAATGGCCCTACGACTAAGTCCTTTTGCTAGGACATCTGCCGTGACAATTCCACGACAAATACGCCAACCCAACAAGTACCTTTGGAGACACCTGTAGAGCACCTTTATAATCACCCAGTTACGTTGTGACGTTTGGTAGCACACAAAGTGTTCCTCCGGTAAACGGGAGTTGCATAATCTCATAGTCATAGGAACATGTATAAGTCATGAAGAAAGCAATAGCAGAATACTAAATGATCAAGTGCTAAGCTAATGGAATGGGTCAAGTCAATCACATCATTCTTCTAATGATGTGATCCCGTTAATCAAAAGACAACTCATGTCTATGGCTAGGAAACATAACTATCTTTGATCAACAAGCTAGTCAAGTAGAGGCATACTAGTGACACTCTATTTGTCTATATATTCACACAAGTATTATATTTCCGGTTAATACAATTCTAGCATGAATAATAAATATTTATCATGATATAAGGAAATAAATAATAACTTTATTATTGCCTCTAGGGCATATTTCCTTCATATGGGTGATGAGTATAGAGAGGAGTAGAAGAAACTAAATCAAAAGTCAAATTTGTTTGACTACTTCTAGATAATTCCTTTATCGCGTAATACTTGATTTGTTTTGTTTTCTTGACCCTGTCTACTATTCTATAGGTTTTCTATCTATGAGTAGAATGTCGAATCTTAAGCAATGTTTTCGAGAGTATTCTAACTATGAGTAGAAGTTGAGATGTGAAGACTTCCATAAGCCGTGTAGATAGAAGCCCTCCTATTCACTCACCCCTAATTTGTAACGGGAACCTATGTACCCACTACCTATAATAGAGGTTGGTGTTCTTATCTAAGGTCTTGGACTAGATCTATTGTTCTAAGAGTTTTGGAACCCCGTGTTGCCATATCGGCCTATATTTGCCTCTAGAATGATATCTAACTAGAAGATACCCCGCGTGTTGCTGCGGGACTTTACTAATACCCTTCAAGTATATTTAAAGAAAAGTGTGTGCCAGCTAAATAAATAGAAAATATGGCATCAACTTTAAGATCCAATAAGGTATCGATATACATTCAAAATTTCAAACAATATTTTATGTTCGTACAAATATAAAGAGATTTAACACTAACGAACATGCATTCCAATCCTCAGTAGTTAGGTTGGCTGGTAAGAGCCCTGAAATAACTCTAATATACTTCGTTGGCTTATAGTACCGTCAAAAGAGCCTTCGCTCACCTGTACGTCAATGCTCAAATTCGTGTAGCCAAGTATTAGAACACATGAAAAATAAAATGCGGACATAACAGTAAACTACAAACACAATAGACAATGATTTTTTTTAAAAACACTGCAAGTGCTCACTTTGCATTTCATAAGTAGGTAAAATTATACAGAGCCGCGAGGGTGGAAAGGATTAAAATAAGGAAAGGCCCAGAGAAAAGAAAAGTTAGTTCATGTGAGGGCTACACTATGTGATTTTTATGACAATATGCGGCCTACACTTTATGCTTACAACATTGAAACACAACTGCTTGTTTTTTTTGCGGGTAAAACTTATATTCCTCAATCATCAACCGTACAATCTCCTGACATAAATCAATAACTTATGGGAGGCCAGAGCCTAGCCAGACTACATTTCTACCTTCTCATCTAGCAAACTTAGATAAGAAATATGCAACTAAATTTTGTTCACTAATTACTTACCTATTCTATCCTTGGCAGTCTTGGGTTCTTGAAAGAAACTGAAATAGAGAATAAATTTGTTGGAAATAATTGAAATTGTTTGAAGAGACTTTTCCTATTTACTTTGGATATGGTTCATAACGAAACCATCAACATCGCAAATGGGCAGATGCTGCATGATCTCTGGTAAAGCTAAGGTACAATAGTGAGATAACATGTGTTTGGATAACAGAAAGAAACTTTTAAACATGAACTATCAATGATGTCCCATAAAGCTAAGAACAGAAGCTTCAGTGCTCGAGAATTGTTTGGCAATCTGATGATATTTTCTTTATTGTTTGATGTTGTGCATGTCAACAAATTATGGAGCTCCAACCCTCCATGTAGCATAACCATCTATGCTTCGTTCTTTTGATGTAAAAAATTATATAGCACAAGTTGGAAATGATCCAAAAGAACAACCATTGAACATGCATCGATCATTTGGGATGGAAAATAATACATTCTGTTTTTGTGCATAAATAATGCAAACAATCATTCATCTATGTATAAACAGAGGTATGGCATAAAGCAATCGATGAATCATTTGGGATAAACTCAGAATATAGTAGGAATATATTAGTGGAGGAATTGGAATAGAGCCAATGAGGAATCTGGAACAATCTGATACGAAGCGGATGTTGTTGTGTTGTTACATAGGTGCCAAAGGAACTCCAAAATTTTGACCAGCAATATCACTTGTATGAACGGAAACATACATCCTTTTCGGAAAAAAAGAACGGAAACATACATGCGTGAAGCAAAATAACAGCATAGAGAGGCTAATCTAAGAGACATAATTGAGGGTAAGATAAGGGATAGTTACCAATTCATGGCGAGGTTCTCGGCGCTAGGCGCTAGCGAAGAGAAAGTAAGAGTTTGGGGCCTTTGGTGGAGGCGTCGAGGATGGTGCGCGTCTTCAACGACCTAGAGGCCCCACGTGCTTCAACGGTGTAGTCGGGGAGCTTCGGGTCGACGCCCCCTCCTAATTCATGGTGTGCAACACGATAGCGACAAAGATGTGGGAGTTGTACCAGCAGCTGATGGGCATCAATGGTGAGGGCTTCAAATTCGTTACCTTCAGGAATCTCTTGAGCTGGGGTGCTCCTAGTGGTCAAGAACACAGGAAGGTGCAGATCCATTGCTTAGGGGAGACCAAATTCATATGTCACCCTCGTATTTGTATCTTGGAGAAGATGAAGAGGGCCATGAAAAACCAATCGTGCAGGGGAGTTAATTTTGGAGATGAGAGGACCGCAGCGCCTTACACGGGGTAACAATAATGTGAGATAATGGTGTTGTAACTGAAGATGACGTGACTTGTGGAAATCACAGGAAAATTAGGTGGTGGGTACCATAGATAGGGGAAATTAGTTTTAGTTTTTCCTCATGGGAAACCGCTGGGGAGAGATGGAGAGGGGCGGTCATAGAGATATACAGAGAGATACTAGTTGTCGATATATTGGCTGTTCTCTGAAACTGAATGATTGATGTGGCATGCATGCTAAAACTGAATGGCTGATGTGGCACGCATGTTGAGGTGGAGTATTTGCATGTTGAGAGAATGCCTAGTAGTGGGGATCAACTTCTTAAGAATGTTAGATGCATCGGATTGAACTACTTCCTTCAACACTTGTATTGTACATTTTGTAGGAGCAAGGTGGAGTTTCTTCTTGACACGTCTTAAAGTACATATAATATTTTTTGTTTTTCATACCATACTATCATCATTTATGCAAAACTTTTTAGTTTTATTCACACTAACATATTAATAACCCGAATTTGCATCACTATACGGTTACGCCAAAACAAAATGAGTCCACCACTAGCTCCAACACTCAACCACTTACATACCATCCATTTTCACTTTTCTCATCAATTTCCCTGCCTTAATAGTATTCAGATGTGTTTCGGACAAGAACAACACATCCCACCCCCACTGCTTCTGGATATCTAGAAGAGCTCTCTCCCGCAAAGCTGGCCATTCTGTGATAGTTCCAACTTATGATTTCCATTGCTGCCGGCGATCAACATCGAGGGGAGTCGTCAATATAACAATTGGTAAACTTGTGTTAGCATATGATCTGAGTCTCTTCTAGTCCTGAACTTCTGCATAGTACTCATTTGACTCTTGTCCAATATTTCAAATGTGCTGGTTTCCAGCATCATTTTGTCTGAAACAAAACCAGCCGGAGGAACCTGCTGCTCCCATGTCCTCTCCGTGAACTACCATCAGCATTGACAAGACGTCTGCGAGCCACTGGGAAAACAGCCCTGTTTTTCTCCAAGCGAAATTGCTTTGCACACGATCTTTGTATATACGATCTGATGTGTCTCTACTAGACTCCATGCTGCATTTCTTTTCTTTTTCCGATGGAGCTGGTTGATTGGACGAAAGCACATGCAACAACAATCGTATGTGTGTTCGGGCGTGAAAATGTCGTACGTATAGCAGGGCCCTCCAAGCCCTCATTAATATCAAGGTCCATATTTTCTTGGGTGTTGGGATCTCCTAGGTAGCCTCTACCTCTGCCAAAACCACCAGCGCGACCCATTGCTCCACCATGACAAGGTGCCCATCCACTAGTCTGCCCTCGACTTGAAGTTCCAAAGTTCGTCAGTGGCCAATTTCCCCATTCACAAGAATCTGGATCATGTATGTCATCACCACATTTGGTCACCAAATGACCCATCAAACCACAAAAATCACAAAATTCGGGCAACTTCTCATATTCAATAGGATATTTCTTCCTTTTCGTCAGAGTTAATGGCACAAATCGAACTAAGGGAGTATCAAGTTCCAGGAAAACACGGGCACGCAGATACTTCGAAGGGTTTAAGTGTCCCTCAGTAGCCATCGACTTGATCGGAGGTACTCCCACCTTCTTCGCAATTTTCTCAGCCAGTTCAGTTTTCTTCCTGAGCCCATCCAGTGTGCCCATGATCCTCACCCAGGCAGGGATGCGGTCCACGACGTGCTCAATAACATTAGTGATTCCATCATATTCTTCAATAACCACAGCCGAGTTGCCAGAGGCGGAGCCAGTGGGGGGCGAGTGGGGGCCAGACCCCCCCCCCCCCCCCCCCATGGATCGGCCACCCCTATGGATTTTTGGAGGGGGCTAGTACTCCCTCTGTCCGGAATTACTTGTCGCAGAAATGAATAAAAGTGGATGTATCTAGAATTAAAATACGTCTAGATGCATCCATTTCTATAACAAGTATTTCCGGAGGGAGGGAGTACTAATCTACCGGGGTAGTAGCTAGCAAAAGGCACAGGCCTTCTTTATTCTAGGTAATATCCAACAATGTTTGCTGGCCCAAGCTCATAGCAATTAACCCAAAATGGCATTGTTTCCCGTGATGGACGCATCAATCCCATCAGCAATTGATCGATGACCATGCGCAATAGTCGCATCTACACGTACATCCGTTCAGTTTCTCTTCCGCGTTGTTCGACGATCTGTTGCCGCCGCCGCCCACACCATGGGCTTAATCAAGCATTGCCATTAGCCGTCATCTCCACGCTAGGGCACATGCACAAGCAATCTTTCGGAAGCAGGGATCCCTCGATGCTTCGTTGAGCAAAGTTAATGAGCGATTTGGTCGCATGCCTGCCTACACACTGACCAGCTGTTATGACGGGCACATGCATGGGACGGAGAGGGGATGGATTTGATACTCCATAGGTATGTATTTTGTCGACCTTGATCGCACGCAATTTGATTTTTTGTGTTTCACTATGTCTGCACGTTAGTAACTATCAAGTAAATTTGAGTTGTCCCAGGCAGTGATGATTTTCCTTTCAAAAGTGTATGAGTGCAAGCCATTCAGTTATACATATCACGATTGGTCATGTTCGTATATCTTAAACATAAATATGATAATGTTTTGAAACAAGATAATTTATGCCATATTTTGGAGAACTTCATCTACGTGTGATGCGGAATTATTCAAAACTATTAGCTATAGCTAGACATGCTTTATGCGTGCCCGCCAGGCAAAGTTAAATGGGAGTGATAATATGTGGATATAGAACTCTTCGATAGTTTGTGAGACATAAATAAAAATTAGCTTCATCGTCGTCTCGCCCCCCCCCCCCCCCCCCCCGTCTAAATCCTGGCTCCGCCCCTGCGAGTTGCTAAAGATCCAAGGTCTGCCGCCCATAACAGGGTTCTAATCACCAAGGCACGTGAACTGGCTAGGAACAAACTGTCGTTCATGATTTGAACGTAACACCTTGAGCAAGGATCCAGGCGTTGCGCATCTGCTTGGACAGCCCAACGTGACTGAAAGGCTTCGTCGTGTAACCCTAAAGATACAAATCGATCTTGTTTCCTTCTGAAGATTTTCCACCTCGCCTGGGAGGTCTAGCTCTTCCTCCTTCTCACCATGGAGGTTCAAACCTTCAAAAATGTCCTCAAATTTGCTTCATACAAACTCCTATCCCCACCATCTCCGCGTCCTGATGCAACGCCGGTCGGTGGCGCTTGAGGATCAGATTCCCCCATGCACACCACTTCGGGGTGGTCCTAGTGCTTGGGGATCACGCCGAGAGTCACCCAGGGAAACTTCGACGTGAGAGAGGGCCTGGATTGATCGGAAGGTGCACTCTAGCGAGGGCGCCGTGAATAGGGGAACCATAGGTAGACCTAGGGGGGAAACTCTTTTTTCTCTCTAGAAAAAAATGTTAACTCCATCTTTCATCGTGCCATACGTCAGTGATTGGGATGATCTTAAAAACTGTGGTTGGATGGTCAGAGGGACTGTGGTATCCCCAGCCCACCAGGGTTCAAATCCTGGTGCTCGCATTTATTTCTGGATTTATTTCAAGATTTCCGGCGATGCGTATTCAGTGGAAGGAGACGTTCCCGTCGACAACGAGGTGTCTACGGTGACTTCGTAAATTTCAAGATGATATGCCGGTTCGGTCTTTCGAAGGTGCTCATAGGGTAGGGTGTGTGTGTTCATAGGGAAAAGTGTATGCGCGTGTATATGAGCGCTTGTGTCTGTACTGGTGTTTAAAAAAAACTGTCTTGATCTGACTTGTAACGCGCTACAACCTGTTAACAAAACGCTGAGAAGTTGATCCGAATCGAATCAGCGACCCGTTTCAATCGGGATCGATCTCCTTCCCGTTCCTGCCGTCGGTCCTTTTCGGCGCACCTGAATTTTCCGCACATAATTGGCCTTGCCAGTTAATTAACACGAACAAACTAATGGGACGATCACGACGAGGCGAACGCCGGCCGACAAACGAGCCTGCGCCTACGCGTGCCGTGACCGTCTCGCCGCCGCTGCTCGCCTATCCCCACACGCGAGATGGCGACCTCCGGCGATGTCTGGTTATCTCGCGAGCGTCGCATTCTGGCGCTTTCGCGGCGTGGGTCGCAACGCGGAGAACGACCCCGTTTTTCTAACAATCACGTGGAAGAATGGGCAGCTCGCCCCCGACCCCGACACGTTGGAATAATCGTTATCGAGTTTTCGTCAAGATTTCCTCGCTGATGGCCTGACGGACGCACTGATGTTGGCCCTAACTGTACCGGCCGCTGTTTATTAGGAGAACCACTCTGAGCTGGGAAATTCGGTAACACAACGTCTTTCCTTCGTGTCGATCAGCATTCAGCCAAGGTAATTATCTCGGGAATGAGGTTAATTAACTTTTTTCCTCAAAAAATGCTAACAAGTTTTTTTAGGCAAAGGTTAATTAACAGCGTAACTAACTACAGGCTCAGCCGCACGCCGATATGATGTATACACGCGGTCTACATGGACCAGGTGCTGCGTAGCGTGAATGGGCCCCAGCCGAGGAAACGGTCTCCCGAATCACATACGCGGAACGGGACCAAAGAAAACTAGCCGTTACAGAAGCTTTAGCCCCTCCCGGCCTGTCGGTCCCCACGCTGAGGATGGATCTCGGCCGTTGGTGCTAGCAACGGACCGCCTCGGTTCATCCCCGCTTCGGCGTCGCCGGTCACGGTCACATGCGGCGCGAGGGATTCAATGGGGGTACGTGGCGCGCGACGGTTGGGCCGGCCGGTCGGTCAGTGTTGCTGTTGGGCCGGTCGGTTTAGCAAAAGCGCCCGGGAGTCCGCTCACCGCCGGCCGGGGCCCGCCTGCAAGCGTAAGCACGATCATCGCTAACCTGCTTCTTCTTAATCTGTCTAGAGAAAAAATGTCTTATCCATCCAGAATAAAAAGAGGGGAGCCTATCAGGTTATTACGCATGTCTTGTCCTATGATCGATGCCACGTCTTACCCCATTGTGCAAAAGATCGATAAAAGCAACCTTTTTTTTGCGAATGAAAAGCAACGTATTTTAGTTTCATCTCTTTCATTCGGAGATGACTATAAAAGCAAAGCTGATAGGATAATTTTTTAACAGTATAAGGCAGTATCCAGCAAAACGTGTGCTTGTTTTTCAACCATCTGGTAGTCATTTTGCTCAAGTTTTTGGCTAAGGGGGTGTTTGTTTCAGCAATTTTCGTCCGTCACCTGTTTACGCTGTAAACGGGTACCGTTACCTGCGTTTGGTGACAACCCTATGTAATCAGATTCCTCCGTGGCTAGCTATCGATCGATACCCCCCTCCCCCCGCCGCGCCGTTAAAGGTTTCCTTACCACTCGCGAGCGCTCCTCCCCCGCAACTCCCTCCTCCACTCGATCTATCTACACCGCCGCCGCCTTCCTTCAAGTCCAGCGCCACCACCCCCCGTCGACCTGCTTCAAATCAGCGCCTCCACCTCCGCTCGACCCGCTTCGAGTCCTGCCTCCAGCATCGCTGCCTCCCCTCGGTCCTCTCCTCCCGATCCAATCGCCGGAAACGACCACGCCAGCCGCCGGCGGCGAGGATGGACCCATGAAGCCGTCGACGTGGAGCAGTAAGGCTCATATCCAGATCGATCTCTTCCTCCTCCATCAACCTGCTGCAGATCTCGGGGTTACTTGTCCATCCCTTCTTGAATTTTTTAGTATTTTAAATTCAAAAATAAATCATGAACGCGTGGCATTGATAGTGTTAATCATGTACTGATATTTAACCATGTAAACATATATTATGCATATAGTACATTGTAAACAACAAGTATGACAAACATAGGAATAAACTGGACAAAGATAAACAGATTATACCCTCCAATCGACCCAGGTAAAAGCCGCGGCGACGACAGCGTTACCCGTAGCAGCCTTATTCTCGGACTCGGTGGTTTGACTCATGGTGATTTCGAAGAATACGAAGATGTAGTTGAAGTAGTGAATGAATATGAACAACAACGAAACGGTTGCATAGGAGACACTCCCTAAATTCCTAATCACTCTTTTGCCGGTGCATGATCACAAAGGGTGGAATTCTGAAGGCCTGCTCTCCCGTAGACCCATGCAAGCGGATCGCCGAAAGAACAACAACGAGCGGAGCGATGGTGGGTTTGTGCGTGAGGAGATAGAGTAGATGTGATCTGATTTAGGTGACGGTTAGGGTTGCCAACACATCTAATGTATAGGCGGTCGTGGTAGGGAGACGTGGGTTCGACCCACGTCTGAGTCGGCAACGACCCACAATCCGACGTCTCAGACTCATAGCACATCCGTTAATGACTCATAATTAATTATCAATTCCTGTCCGGTAAAAAATAAGCGCACACATGACATAGGTCTAAGCTCGTCTTGGCTCGCTCATGAAACGCGGTGCGCGGGCACGAGGCGTGGCAGGCGGCGGCGGAAGAGAGGAGTGCACATGTACTACTCATCTTCTGAGACTCCTAGCATGAGGAAAAGAAACCCTTATAAAGGGGTCTCAACTCTCTTTCACTCATGAAGTGGGACTAAACTTCCCACCTTCATGTCATGACACACTCGTGGGCCTTTGAGATTTTTCAGGTATTTATTCATACATGGGTCCAGGCTCTAATAATTCAACAATAACTTAGTTCACGTGGCCATATGCACGAGATTTTACTTAGGCTATATGCTAAATTGGACTTGCCGGCGATGACTTATGATGTTAGAGATCTAGTTGCCAACCATTAATGTGTTTTTACTTGAAATCATCCATGTGTTAATACCATGCTTGCACCATCATATTTCTTCTACTTAGGTGTTCACTTTAAATAAGGAAACAAAGATTAACATGTTTATTGCTCTTTTTATTCTGATACCAACGAGGGTGCTTATATATTATATTAACACGCAATCAAAGCAAGGGCATGACATACGTAAACCAAGTAAATGTAGAAACAACGAAGTTCAACTCATTTCCGACAGGAGACATGTGTTCCTAACCGACGCAAGAAGGGCCATGTCTCAAGGACACCGCTCTACCAGCAAATAACCCACCGCTCATGTTGACGACAAGTGATACCTCGCAATCATCGAAGGGGATAAGCATCTAGACATTGACATATGATCAGTCCAAACATTGAACGTGTTTAAAAACTTTTAAAGGCTACTAAATTAGTACAACAAATAAAATATTAGCATTTCAAATAAAACGACACCTAATTATATATAATGCTCGGTTAGTTTTCCATTTTTCACCTTACGTAGTTCATACCGGTGGCTTGAAATCAAATCCAGCCGACATGCCTATGGAAAGTCGGGTCCAAAATTCATCATGACTAGTACTTTAAGCAAAACAAAGATGTGTCATCAATCACAATGATAAATGAAATTATACTATTTAATGCTGTAAGTTTCTGTAATTTCTTTGGTTCAGGTGCCCATGTAACTACGTAAGAAAAGAATACTACAGTCTTCCATCTGACTATTAAAAAACAGTATAACGCAGCCACCTAGGAGCCTCCACAGCGTTTTCACGCTCTCAGCCATCGGATCGCTGAAACGTATGACCAAGATCAGCCCTGGTCGACACAGGTTGCTCACGCACTGCATTCTCGCGGGCTGCTACTCTGCAGAGCGAGTTGGCTTTCCTCTCCGTAATCGGGCCTTCAGAGGCCCACGTCTTTTCATCTGGATGCTAACGCTAACAGCCCAGGTCGTGTACTTTCCATCGCTATCCTCCCCAACCGAGCAGTTTCTCTGTTCCTTCCACGCCGCCGTTTATCGTTCCTCGATGCGCTGCCGTTCTTTCCTCCTCGATGCGCCGCTGTTCCAATGTCGGCGAGCTTCTTCTGCACGGCCGCTGCAGCCGCCATGGATGAACGATGCAAGATATGAAATTAAAAAACAGTAAGTAGAGGAGTACAGAGTGGGTGGACGGAATCGGCGCGGAGGCGGCCCTCTCTCCAAAGATGGTGACACAGATGGGCAGCGGAGGGATGTTTTCTCACCTTCCTGTGCGTGGCAGTGTTGTTGTGATGGCAAGATGATACAGGAGATGAAGGGATGGGGGTGACAGTCACAGTGTTGCTCTTCTCCGTTGAGATCCAAGTAAGCACTTGTCATATTGCAACTGTCCTGCACCGTTTATTAATTTTTTTTTGCAGCAAATAATGAGGTGATCTACCATATTTACATGAGTACATGTATGTACTGCGTCTGCTTCACCGTTCAAAAAACAATTCGCAGGAAATAATGAGATGATCTTCCATATCTTTATGTTTAGGCTGTCAGCTGTGCTTGATTAATTAAGTTCTGGGGTACCTAGAGTAATCACAATGCGGGGATAAGTGACCATCCAACGCTGCTGATGTGCTTCTTAGACGTCATGTCATATTCATGATTTGGAGCTACACATATACACTATTGGTTGGAAATGGGTGAGCAGAACACAAGTCGATGGAGAGAAAGTTATGATTCAGTTATATATACATTTGTATCATGGTATCCTACTGGCAGGAAGATATATTTGTCTCCATAAGTGACCCATTCATTATTTGTTGATGGCAATTTTTATTTAAAAAGTTTTGATTGGAAAAAGAGATACAGCTCCGTGTCTCATATTTTAAGAAACCTGCAAAAACTAAGATCTGCTGTTGTATTTATATTTTCTGTGGTATTTGCTCTAAGTTCTAAGCCATAGTCATAAAATATTATAGTGATCTAAACGCTCTTATATTTCTTTACGGAGGGAGTATATGCTATTGATTAGTATAATTCTCAATGGTGATTATTCATTCCAGATTTTCAGCTATTCTTTATTTGACCGACAGTTTGACATATACAAACTGACAAAATTGTTGGCAAGGAGGGCTATTATGCTACTTTATTTGTAGCTATGTGACTTAACATGGAAGAAATAACACAAATCTCCAAGCGCAATTTTGAGAAAACCAATGTCAGGTATTGCTCTACCGTGAAGTATCAAGTATGAAACCTCCCTGTTTTTCTCACAATGAATAATTTCTATTTCCTCTGTTTCAAGTGTTTGTTTCTATTCCCTTGCAAGACAGGAAGATATGGTGCGTATATTCACTGATAGGGGATTGAATGTATGTCCTTCAGTTTCTTTCTACTTCTATGATGTTTATCTTATCTTTCCTTGCTCACAATTTGATTGGGACCTTTTGTATCTGCCAAGGGGATGATAAGAGGTAGCATTTTAGCGACATAGAGCAAAGGTGTTTTTTATCCTTAAGATATCAACCAGTTAGTTCATCTTAGTATTCACCATGTGCTGGTATTTGTATTTCACTATTCTACATTTTTGCAGAGTGAAAAGTGTTACAGTCATATGGGCATATGATGACGCAGGCAAGCTCCAGCGAAGCATGCGTGCATCATTTTACTGATTCAGGAGGAGGCGATCCCTTTATATGTCGACTCGCTAGATTGTTGGTAATTTGAGCCTCCCTTGCCCATCCCTCATATTATTGCATGTGTTGCATTGTACAGAAATAGCCTTTTTATAGAAATGAGATTCTATTTAGAGAACATAAACATTAGGATTGATTTATTTTCTGTATATTACATTGTGCAGGATATATTATATCGCCTTTTTGGACGTTTTGGTAGATGATATTTTGAACCCTATGAATTTTACCATATGTTATGACAGCTCAGCATTTCTCAAACAATTATATTTTCACTCTTCTTAAGATGGTCGGGCGCAGCAACGCGCGCCTATACGGTCTAGTAATGAATCAAGTCAAAATAACTACCACATGGCATATATGGTAAGCTATAAAAAGCATACTAAAACGAAAAAAGTTACGAACCAACATGTAATTGGGTGGTTACACTACTAAGAAAAGGGCTATAGATAGGATTGACACTAATGACGCACCAGGGAAGTAGTGCGCCACTACTATATACTAATAGCGCACCAGTTGATGATGCGCCATTAGTGTGAAAGACATTAATGGCGCACCAGAAAACAGATGCACCACTAGTGATAATTTTTTTTTCATTTTTACATACATACTAATGACGCATTCTACCGAAGTGCGCCATTACTAGTTCTAACTAGAAATGGCGCACCAGACAGAGAGTGAGCTAGTACTGAATTATTATTTTTTTGCAAAACTACTAATGGGGCACTGCCTCACAGTGCGCCATTACTAGTTTAAACTAATAATGGTGCACCCTGTAGAAGTGCGCCATTAGTATATATTTTGATATCATAAATATTTTTAAATTTTATGGGCACTTTTTGATATCATGAATATTTTTAAATTTCATGGGCACTTTTTGAATTCATGAGTATTTTTTCAAATTTGTTGATATTTTTTCATATTCAATATGATAAAATATTGAATATTTATGAGGACACTCGATCTCGATCCCCCTCCATCTCGATCTCGATTTCCCCTCGATCTCGATTCCACCCGTGCCTCCTCTTCCTTCTTCATTTTTTAAAAAATAATAAAAAAAGTGTAGACTACAATTGTTGTTAAACAACAATTATTACTATTTTTATAAAAAAATATTACTGTTTCATATTCATATTCATTTTCTAAAAAATTATTACATGCAACAAAAAAAATTACTTATGGCGCACTTCTGGCTGGTGCGCCATTGCTATATATATAAAAAAGATTACTAATGGCGCACCTCTGCCTGGTGCGCCATTGCTATGTAAAAAAAAGATTACTAATGACGCACCTCTGCCTGGTGCGCCATTCCTATGTAAAAAAAGATTACTAATGGCGCACCGACCGTAGGTGCGCCATTAGTAAGATTCCCCCTAGCTAATTCCCTCCCTCTCGCCAGATCCCCTTCATCCCTCTCCCTCGCCCCTAGCTAATTCCCCCCGCTGCCCCGACTCACGCCGCCGTCGACGACCCCCCGCACCCTCCCCCGCTCCACCACCGCCGACGACCCACCGCACCCTTCCCCGCTCCACCGCCGCCGCCGACCCCCCGCACCCTCCCCCGCTCCACCGCCGCCGCCGACCCTCCGCACCCTCCCCCGCTCCACCGCCGCCGCCGACCCCCCGCACCCTCCCCCGCTCCACCGTCACAAATGAATGCAACTAAAAATCCAAAAAAAACAAATTTGTTTATATTTTCAAATAACAAATTTGATGATATTTTCAAATAATAAATTTGATGATATTTTTCGATTCATAAATATTTTTAAATAAAAATTTGATGATATTTTTTAAAAAATATTACTGTTTTTATAAAAATTTATTACCGTTTCATATTCATATTCATTTTTATATTCATATTCATTTTCATATTCATATTCATATTAATTTTCTATTAAATTATTAGATGCAACAAAATAATAATAATAAAATCTTACTTATGGCGCACGGCTGGCTGGTGCGCCATTGCTATCTAAAAAAAATACTAATGGCGCACCGTCTCGGGGGTGCGCCATTGCTATAAAAAAAACATACTAATGGCGCACCACCAGGGGGTGCGCCATTAGTAATCTTCCCCCCTAGTCGCCCGATCCCTTCGTCCCTCCCGCTCGCCAGATTCACTCCCCCCTCGCCAGATTCATTCCCCCTAGTCGCCCGACGACCCCCGCGCCCGCCTCGCCGTCTCGGTCCTCGCCACCGACGGCCTGCCCCGCTCCTTCCCTCCACTCCTCAATCGCCCTCTCGGTCCTCGTCGCTGACGGCCTGCCCCGCTCCTTCCCTCCACCCCGAGCGCCGCCGTCGCGCGTCACCGCGGCCACCGACCGCCCCGTCCTCCGTCGTCGTGCCTAGGAGCTGCGCCAGGAGCAACACCATCATCACCTTCATCGCCTATGTCCACGGATTGGAGCCGGGTCATCAAGGATCGAGCGCATCGACCTCTTCTTCCTCATCACCGACCACTGCTTCTCGGCGTCGATCCGCGCTGCCCCGACCACCCTCGGCCTTGCCGTCTCCTTCCCCAGCTCCGCGGTGAGCGTCTCCATCGATTCCCTTGTTTTTCTCCTTGTTGAATCATCGTTTGTGCATGCGGGCTCGTGCTCACCGCGCCGGCCGCCCCTCGCTGTAGATTCTCTGATGTCCTTACCTGAAACTGAATATAAAGTCAGTTTAAAAGTCAGTCTCCTGATCTGAATATAAACTTTATCTGAAATTGAAATTGAAACAGATGCAGTCATAAAAATTCAGTTAAAAATTCAATTTTAGAGCTTGGCTCCTGATCTAAATATAAAGTGTACGGCAAGCTTATATTGCAAGAAAGTTTAAAATTCAATCTAAAACTCAATGTAAAATTCAGTTAAAGTGATCTGAATATAAAAACTCTTGGAGTAAAAATTCAGTCTAAAAGTCAGTTAAAGTTTCAGTTTTAGAGTAATTTTCAGTTTGTAAAACTGAGAAGTGCATTTTTTATTTTGAAACTTAGTGTAACTATTTTCAATTTTGATGGAAAATCAGTCTAAAAGTCAGGAGGGGGATCTCTGTAGATTGCATATACAGATTTCTTGAACAGTGCTGTTAATTACAAATAGAGCAATGTTGAAAATGAAACAAAAGGAATTGGAAAACCAAAAAGATAGGCATTCTTTTGTAAGTAAGCTAAGATAAAAAAAGTGTTTACTTTAAGTAATTATTTACAACAAGCATTGTGTAGGAAAATGTCATGCAGGCTGTAACTTGAACTTGAAGAACTCCTTAGATAGTTTTTTAGTCTCCTTATACAAAGAAAGCTGAAGTTTGAAACCTATTTCTCCTAAGTAGACACTGAAAAATTGCAGATAAGTAGACACTAAAAATTGCAGCCATGTCAAAGTGTCATTTCATTTGGGAGCAGTAACGAAAACTGTATGTGCTGTCAAAAACTTTATGTGCAATCTCCAGAACAATTATGCTTATGTGAAAACTGTATGTGCAATCTCCAAATGTATCATCATAATGTAGGTGTTGTGTTGTGTGATTCTTCATGCTGAGAACTTCAGCTTTTTCAACTGGCTGGACTATATGTTCATTGGTACTACTTGTGATGCTGCTGCTGTACTACTTGGGAATTTTGTCAACTTGTGATGCTGCTGCTGTACCCCGAGAGGCCCTTGAGTTTGCCGGAATGTCGATTAACTTCCGTTCCGGCAAATTCGGATACTCCATATGTTCTATTTTCAGCAAAGGTCATGCTGAAATTTTCCGTAAATTTTAGCATGACTTTGCTAAAAATAAGACATATGGGGTACTTGCGACTAATGCATGGGCCGGGGTATCTTAGTACTTAGTTAAGTAGGATCAACTGCCCCGCCATTCTTGTTGCATTAAACCATAGGTGGCAATAGAGCCAAGTGATTAGGCCTAACTTAGAATTCTCGTTAGCATCGATAAACCCTAGATGATAAACCCAACATAGGTGGCAATAGAGCCAAGTGATTAGGCCCAACCTAGGGTGCCTCGACATCGATAAACCCTAAATGATGAAAACTTAACTTTGCTTCTATAGGGTGCCTCGGTGTCGATGAGAACCTAAATGATGTACGCTTAGGCTTTTAGGGTGCCTCGGCGTTGACAAAACCTAAAAGATGAAAGCTTAGCCTTTTAGGGTGCCTCAATGTCGACAAACCCTAAATGATAAAACCTTGGCTTTTAGGGTGCCTCGGTGTCGATAAGAACCTAAATGATGAAAGCTTAGGCTTTTAGGGTGCCTCAGCGTCGACAAACCCTAAATGATAAAAGCTTAGCTTTTAGGATGCCTCGGTGTCGACAAACCCTAAATGATGTAGTTTTGAATTATGAACGTAGGATATGTCGTCATCATCATCGGACGACGAAAGTCTCCCGGCGGAGTGCGACTGGTGCCACGACGATCGAGGTCTGTGCGACATGCCTCACCTGGACGATGATCGGCGCTTCAGCATTAAGCTTGAGGAGACCTTCAAAGTTGAAACGGTACACAACGACGACAAGTGTTATCTTCATAATTAAGCATGACTTCAACTATTTCAACGTGTAATTTTCATCTTTTACAATTCGAGTATAGCTTATCCCATGCCATGCAAGACGCTATGTCTTGGAGAGGATGGATTTTGAAGACCATGAAATTTCTGAAACAAAGAAAATTCACCTAAGGACTCATCACGATGTGGACTTTGAAGTAAATCTATATAATTCTAAGAGCGTAACCCATTTTGGTTGCAAAAATTGGGAAGCATTTTGCAAGATGTATGGTTTTGATGAGGGTATGCTTATCACCATGGATCTTGGTAATCCTGACATCAACCAAGACAATATGGACATTTGGGTCCTTGTTGATACGCCTCCAGTTCTACCGCTATGTGAGTTTCTCAAACATAGTTATTAGTTAATTTATATTGTTTATTTCAAAATAGTTGACAGCTTATTTCCATTGACAGCTTATTTTTATTGTTTAAAGAATGTGCGGGAGATGGTAGACAAAACCCACTACACCGATGGCTCCGAATTAACAACTTACAAGGAGAAAAATCATCTGGTTGGATTTTGTACTGACATTGAGAATTACATTATCCACAATCAAACTCCTCAACATTATGGTAAATACGTGCCATTAGTGCATGTGTTCAACTACGATAACTACCATGGAGATACCCTGGTAAGATTTTTACTATTACGACATTCGTGCATCTTTTACATACTTCTAAAACTAGTACATCATTGCTAACTATGAAGTTATTACTATGTTTTTCAATAGATAATCCCAGAGAATTGTGTGCCTCATATGATGTATCAGAAAGGTAGTGTTAATGTTTTGAACATACAGCCAAGTCGTCCTACGAATCTCAACTGTCCATACGAGATTTCTAAAAGAAGTGGAGACATGAAAATCAAAGATTGGAAAAAATGTATGGACAGTCGTAAGGAGCTTCTTGCAAGCAAAAGGAAGCGAAGCGCAAGAATTGGAGACAGGATGTTCTCCATTCTCCATAATGGAGAGTCAGGGTCTGTATTGTTTTATGCTATTTTAGTTTAAATAGGGTATTTAGGTCCTGCCTAATACTGATAATCATGTGCTAAGAACAACTAAGTAGGGTTGGTTCGATGACTATCAAGATGATGATCGTATGACTTGTTATGAATAACGAGTAGAAGTTGTATGATGATGATTAGTAGGACTTGTTAGGATTAGTATTACTTCCGACAAACTCGATACTCGCGGTCTCGAGACTTGTAATGTTTTATCTTTGTTCGGTCTTTTGAATTCGGAGACTAATATGATGAATTGTATTCGAAGACTAATCTTCTATTGTATTCGATGAATCTGCTGTTGCTGTGTGCTACTGTCTATATTCTGTCAAATAATATATTTTGTAACATGTGCAAAAATCAGAAAAGTAAAAAAAAATAAAACCTAATATTCATACTAATGGCGCATCCATCCGCAGTGCACCATTAGTGTGCCAAAGCACATGGTTAAATATGGCCCCTGGGAGGCATATTAATGGCGCATGGTGTTATATACTAATGGTGCACTGGGTGGTGCGCCATTAGTAAAAAATACTAGTGACGTGATACTAATGGCGCACCAGTGATGCGCCATTAGTAGGCAAAACTGGTGCGCCATTAGTAGGCCTTTTCCTAGTAGTGTTAGAAGGACAGTGGTATCCACGGCCCATTAGAGTTCAAGTCCTGGACTCGTCAATCTCGTCGGCTCGGTCCCTCGCATGTGCTCATGGGATAGGGCGTGCATGCATGCGATCATAGCAGTGAGTGGATGTCCGTGTGTATGAGTGTCTGCGTTTGTACTGTGCTCAAGCACGGAAAAAAGTCAAAAAAATTATCCACATGTGCAATATCTAACTACTTATCAATATATGTGGTGTCTCGTGTTAGCTATCCTAACACGTGGACAGATGATTGCCTGTTCCTTCAAACTCTGGCCATCTGAACACAAATGTTGTAAAATTAACAATTAGTTAGTAAAAATAATTTAATTAATGGTTATGGTTGCTTCATCTCCTCTAACCTCTTGCATTGTTGAGCACTTACTTTCAAACTTTCAACCAATGAAAAGGAAATCATAAGTGTTCAACGAAGATGCCAACGCACCGCTTATCTTCAAAACACTGATCGCCACACACATGAACTATCCAAAGCACAAAAATGAAAACCTACAACTCATCCTCGAAGAGACGTGTCTTCCCAACCGACACAAGAAGAACCACGTGTCTAGGCCACTGCTCCACCGCCTAAACAACACATCACTCATCTTTGGCGAGTAGTGAGATTTCGTAGCCATCGAAGGGAACAACGAGCATATGGACCATGACATCTGATCGATCCAAGCTACTCAACACGTTTTTCTTTCAAAAAATGTCATTGAAAGGCTTTATATTAATATAACCATCATTTCAAATAAACTACACCTTATGTATAATGCTTGGTTAGTTTTCCATTTCCACCCTAGTTTCTACCAGCCTCTTCAAACTAAATTCTGATTGGCATAGCTTCGGATTGCTAAGACGCGTTGAAAATTTAATCAATCAATGCAATTATACTATTCGTGTTCCTTTTATGTAAGTTTTTCAACTTCTTATATGTGTCGGTGCAAACCATGTAAGTAAACAATAATAGTACAACATTTGAACTATTTTTGTTCAAATCGAATTGAAATAACTACCCACATATGAACCATCCCAGTAAGCCCCGATATCTATGGTATCCGACAGCAGTGGGAAGATGATTTGCCTATTCATCCAAAATAAAAATGAGTTATCTAAAATAACTATAATTGAGTCAGTACAAAACTAATTGGAAGGAAGGAGATGGTTGCTTGTTCCTGCAAACTCTTGCCATTGTTGATCACTAACGTTCCAAAACTAAAACAAGTTATTAGCACAAAAACAATGGAAAGGAAATCACAAGTGCCTAGCAAAGATGCCAACCCCAACTCCACCTACAAACCACGATAACAAGTTACTAACTACACGGGTTAACAAGTTACTAACAACCCCAACCCGAAGATGTCAATCATAAGTGTTCAACAAAGATGCCAAACCCACCGCTCATCTTCAAAACACCGATAGCCACATGCATGAACTATTCAAAGCACAAAAATCAAAATGTATAACTCATCCTCGAAGAGATGTGTCTTCCCAGCCGACGCAAGAAAAACCACGTGTCAAGGCCACTGCTCCACCGCCTAAATGACCCATCGCTCATCTTTGGCGAGTACTGGTATTTCGTAGCAATCGAAGGGCGCGACGAGCATATGGACAATGACATCTAATCGATCCAAGCCGCTCAACACATTTTCTTCTTTCAAAGAAGTCATTTAAAGGCTACTAAATTAAAATAACTATCATTTCAAATAAACTACAACAGATTATGTATAATGCTTGGTTAGTCTTCCATTTTCCACCCTAGTTTCTGCCGACATCTTAAAACCAAAATCTGATTGACATAGCTTTGGATTGCTAAGTTGTATTGAAAATCCAGTCACAGAGATCAATGCAATTATACTATTCATGTTCCTTTGACGTGAGTTGTTTAACTTCTTATATGTGTAGGTGGCAATGTAACCATGTAAGTGAACAATACTACAATCTTTCAACCATTTTTGTTGAAATGAAACTGAAATAACTACCCCATCTATGAACCATCTCACCACGTCCCAATCATCATTGAGGAAATCGTTAACTGGTGGCTGTTCGGTTGGCTGACGAGTAGAGGATTAATATGCTAATCGGCAAGTTAATCAATTAATCAGCCGTTTTTTCAGTTTATGGACTATTCGGTGACCCTACGAGTAGAGGATTAATATGCTAATCGACAAGTTAATCAATTAATCAGCCGATTTTTTAGTTTATCGACTATTCGGTGACCTTACAAGTAGGAATTAACCGGCAAGTTAACTGATTAATTGGACGAATTCTTGAACAGGAGTCCCAATATCTATGGTACCCGGCGATGACCGGAAGATGATTTGTCTATTCATCCAAACTAAACACGAGTCCTCTAAAAGAACCATAAATAGTACAAAAACAATTGAAAGGAAAGAGATGGTTGCTTACTCCTCCAACCTCTTGCCATTGTTGAGCACTAACGTTCAAAATTTAAAATAAGGTAGCACAAAAACATTGGGAAGGAAATCACAAGTGCTCAGCAAAGATGCCAATCCCAACTCCACCAACAAGTTACCAGCAACAACCAGGTTAACAGGTTACTAACAACCCCAACCCGGTTTTATATTGGAAAGAAAACCAACCAGCTCACCCTTGCTTTGAAAACCAAAAGAAAACCAGCTCACGTGAGTCCGTTCGGAGCAAGAGAAAACCGTCCGCGAGACAACGAACGAGTTAACGACGAATCAAACGAAGCGGGGGACCCACGCCGCCGGCTCCTTCCTTATTCTCACCGCCTTCGGCAGCCGGCCCGATCGCCTCCCAGCTCATCATTTCCCTCTCCGGGCAACTTAATCAATCTCCCCTTTCCCCCCGACGCTCCCCAATAAAAACTCGCCTCCCCTCGCCGCCGCACCGCCCATCGCCTCCCGCACACCCCCACATCATCAGCAGATCAAACGACCTTCTCCCCCCTCCCCTCCCATTCCGTCTCCCCATCCCATCGAAACCCTAAGCGGCTGCGGCGGCGGCGGCGCCCGTTCCGTTCCCTTCCCCATGGAGGACTTCGCGCGCGCGGTGGAGGACGGGCTCAAGCTGTCGAAGCGGCTCGTGCTGCCGGGCGGGCTGCCCCCGCCGCGGCCGCCCGCGGGGATGGAGCGCGGGCCTGACGCGGCCGCCGCGCTGCTGCTCCCCGCCGCGCCGATGGCCTACGCGGTCGTCTCCGACCCCGCCGCCGTCGACACCCCCGACGTGCCCAGCTACCAGCCCTACGTCTACGGCCGCCTCGACCCGCCCGCGCTCATCCCGCTGCAGATGAAGGAGATCGACCTGGCCGTCGACTGCGCGCTCGACACGGCCGCCGTCACCCTGCGCGCCCGCTGGTGGCTGCACTGCATCACGCGCAGCCGCGAGTGCGACGTCAGGCTCGTCGTGCCCATGGGGGAACAGGTGAGGCCATCGGATTCTGCCGTCGTCGTCGGCATATCGCATTTTTTTTTAATTTCCTGGTGTTGTTCTGTTGGCTCGTCTCAGTAGGATTCAGTTTGGTGAGGGTTGACATGATTGGTGATGCTGTATTATTGTGTCCGTTTGACTTGAGTTGTTGTACAGTTAGGGTCAAGGTGTCTGATTGCAATCGTTGGCATACTGTCAATAGCTTGGTTCGTAAGTTCTAGACAAGTAAAAGGGATACACCTTCAGTTAATAAACGATGAATAGTATGTTCTAGTGTTGCATGTGCAAGTGAAAGTAGTTCCTTGCTTTGTCCAATGGAAACAATCACCGGAAGCGATATGTTGGTCTCTCAAGAGGCAAACACACTTGGTATGTGCGGGAAATGCTGCATTATCTCATTTGGACATGCATATCATCATACTGGATTGCTTGGCCTTTACTCCAGCATGTGCTAGGATATACAAGACTTGTAAATAGAAATTAAATTGATAGTAAAGTTATGAAACTCGGATGGTTAGCGTGTATTATTAAGTGCATTTGTGTTGCTTCTGTTTATCTTACCTTGTAGCATAGGTTGATAAGGGCTTAAATAAGTATAGTAGTTGCACTCAGGCATAGGTTGATAGTAAAGTTATTAATATCGGATGGTTAGCGTGTACTATTAAGTTTATTATTACTCAAGCACTTGCACTAGCATTGGATTCCTTGTTAAGTTACTTGGGTTGCTTAAGTTTATTAACCTGATAGGTACAAGTAATACAGAAACTTCACTAGATTTCTTTTCATCCTCACATGATGCCTCCTGTATAATTTATTCCTCATCCACTGTTAAGGAAAAGAATATCAAGTGAAGCATTGGGTAGCCGGTGTATTTTTATGGTGAATATTTGTGATTATATTTTGTGATGGTCTCAACCTAAGAACGGTTTGGCTAATAGGGTTCAATTCTAGGCGCTGAGGTCACTGTCGGAAGAATGTCATACAATACTCAAGTGACCGAAGTAGAAGACCAAACCATGGAGAATACCATGAAAGGCATTTTGAAACCCCATATGTTTTGCCTGACAATACCACAGGTACTTGCCATATACATATAAACTTACACTCCTTGTCTGTTATGCGTTATATTTTTGTAAACTGTAACTTTGCTGATTTGTTGCTATCTTATCAATAAAGGTGGAAGGTGGAGCAGATATTGTAGCCACAGTTAGATGGTCTCAGAAGTTACACTATGATAATGGCCGATTCACGGTCGACATACCTTTCCGTTTTCCATACTATGTCAACCCATTACCGAAAGTTTTCATGAAGAGGGAGAAAATTCAGTTGACAGTGAATAGTGGATTCAGTAAAGAGGTTTTGTTGCAGGGCACAAGCCATTCATTGAAGGTAATAAACTATAACATAATTTTCTAGATGTTGTTTTGGTCTGCATTGCAAATGTTTATTCTTCACACTGCTATTTCAGGAAAAGGCAAGGCAGGGTGATAAATTGTCTTTCCTGCATGAAGCAGTTGTTGAGAATTGGTCAAACAAAGATTTCATATTTTCCTACAGTGTGAGTTAATCATGCTATCATATGGATTAGATGTACTAGTTACTGTGAATATCTGATTTTCCAGGCATTTTAAAGGAATTATTCTTTAGTAGAGGATGATGAACGTAAATTACTAATCCATCGCTGTATTTAGCAGTCCATTTTTGCAATGTTGCTGACTGTTTTTGTGTGGCTTCCTACAGGTTTACTCTGGTGACTTGTCAGGTGGTATCCATGTGCAGCCTTCAACATCTCAGGATTATGACGATAGAGATACGTTCAGCATTTTCATTTTACCTGGAAGTGGGAATAGAAAGGTTAGCTGCTTTTTATCTGGTTTCTTGTTGCAGTGCCATAGTTCATTTAGTATAATGAAGTACACATTCCTTGGTTGAGATCTGCACATGGAAAATATTCTATCTTAAAGGCAGGGATCTCTTGTAGTAACCTTTGTGGCATATGGTAATGCAACACTACTGTTATCATGATACCGCGATAAGATAATACTGTGGTCATGAATTATTTCTAATTTGCCATTCAATTCTGTTCCAACGCTCTAGAGAAATGCTGATAATAAAGTGCTTCCTCGGTATCTTGATACTGTACATCATTGAAGGCATGAGAAACAATGGTGCAATTGAAGTAGCTTTTTTCATATAATAACTCAGAAGAATTTCATTTTCTCCTCGCTTCACAAAATATGCCTTTTGGTGGTTTATCTCATCTGAGCAATCCAATAGGTCTTCAAGAAAGCAGTCGTATTTGTTGTTGATACAAGTGGAAGCATGAAAGGGAAACCTCTTGAGAATGTGAAGAATGCAGTGTCTACAGCTCTTTCTGAACTTGTGCAAGGAGATTACTTCAACATTATAACATTTAATGAGGAGCTCCATTCATTCTCATCATGTTTAGAGAAAGTAAATGAAAAGGCAATAGCAAGTGCGAATGATTGGATGAACGACAACTTTGTTGCTGAGGGTGGCACAGATATTATGCATCCTTTAAATGAGGTATTATTATTATTTTGAATAAGATCCCAATGTGTATGGGCATAATAGCCCCCCCCTCCCCTGTTGTTTCATATTTGCATTTTTTTCTCATGCAAGGCGATGGCATTATTGTCAAGTGCCCATGATGCGCTCCCACAAATTTTTCTTATGACTGATGGATCGGTTGATGATGAGCATGACATCTGCCAAACTGTGAAAAATGAGCTCCTCAGCAGAGGATCTAAATCTCCCCGAATTTCTACGTTCGGACTAGGTAATCTCAAGGAGCACCTTCCAGTACACAATTTATTGTACCTGAATTCTAGAACTATATCCAAGTAGTTGCCAGGCTAAAATGAATATTGTTTCTAAGCTTATTGGCATCTGATCTTTCTATATTGCAACCATTGTCTCTTATTTTTCTGGCATCTGATCTTTCTATATGCATCCTGCATAAAATTGTTTTTGTTATTTTGTTCTTTGGTAGTATGGTGTGTTTGTTTTCTAATTCTTTGCAACCCACTCACTTGAAAATGTTAGGTTTATATTGCAACCATTATTTCTTGCGCATGGTGGCATCAATTGGCAAGGGGCATTTTGATGCTGCACTTGAGACAGGTACTAACCTCCCACCCCTTTTACCCCATTGCTTTCATTTACTTGAACTAGAAAACAGTATGATGTGCCCTTATGAACTTTGAATATAGAAAATTGATCTGTGTATTATGTATAGCCTTTTTCTATTGCGTGTTTTGAGTGATGGCCATATATTATTCGATATTATTATTTGATTACAAGTACGTCAATGTTCCCACTTAAAAACCCATGTATCTACCCAAGTCCTGAAGTAAGGCCAAGTTTTTCTTAAAGGGAACAAAAGCAATCCACATAGCCAATCTTCTCCTCTGTACCACATCAATATAAGCTGAGAGCTGCCAAACTTTACTAAAAAAATTAATTCCTACCATGCTCTTTGACTGTGATTTAATCTAATTTTTAGTTGTGTCAATTTAATAACAGTATTACCTCTGTCCTAAAATGCTTGTCTTAGATTTGTCTAAATACGGATGTATCTAACACTAAAACGTGTGTAGCTACGGAGACAAGCTTTTTGGGACGGAGGGTGTCCTATTTATATCACTGATTTGGAGATATGTGCAATACATCTTTCAGCAATCAACAGTTTAACAACCTGTTTATTGGTACTCCCTCCGTCCGGAAATACTTGTCCTAGAAATGGATACAACCATTTCTAGGACAAGTATTTCCGGACGGAGGGAGTATGCATTAACAATAAATGCAGGATTTATTGAAGTCAAGTTACTAAATATTTATTATAGTATCTTTTCCCTGTTCTTTTTAATCCAGGATCAATTGAGAGTCAAATACTTAAGTGGTTCAGGAAAGCATCAAATACAATAGTGGCAAACATCTCCATTGATGCTACGGGACACCTCGATGATTTTGAAGTGAGTCTGCATGTTAATCACATCACCTTTTGTACATATTGATCTAAAAGTTACTTGGTTTTGTGAATTTATAGGATGCTTATGATAAAAAAAGAAACTATGCCCTTAGCATTTATCGACTGCTGTAAATTTCATTTTGCAGTTTTTGTGTTATACTACCTCCATTCCAAAATATAAGACGTTTTGGTAGGTTAGTTTAGCCTACCAAAAGCGTTTTGGAATGTAGGTAGTATAATGCTTTATTAGGTACCCTATGTTGCGGTGTTCTATATTATACAGTTCAGATTATTTTTCCAGGCAGTGTACAGATGTGGATTAGACTGTACTTACTGCTTATCATCTTCTATATCACCATAACATAGTTAGTGCTGGATGGGATGTGGGACACAATTTTGTAAGTACAGACAGAGAAATGCAGTATATTTGATGATCTTATTACTGTACCTTTTCCATTCTGTTCAGGTGGATTCTGAATATATTCCAGACATTTCAGCACAGTGTCCTTTATGTATATCTGGAAAATACCAAGGCAAGTTCCCTGAGACAGTTGTGGCAACAGGTTACTTGGCTGACATGACAGAGATCTCGATTGAGCTGAAGGTCCAGCATATAACGGACATGCCTCTTGATAACGTAAAATGCTCAAACTTTGCTACTTTGTACATCTGTCTTATGATTCATCAGGATACTTGTGCAAGTTCTTAACTTCATTCTGTGAAGATGATTTAAATCTTTGGCCAAGTGGTATTTCATGCTTTAGGACCATCACTTAACTTAATTCTTAACTTAATGCTGTGAAGCTCTGCATTTCTTTTCATGGTTTCCAGATTTTCGCAGCACAGCAGATTGCTCTTCTCACAGCAAAGGCATGGCTTTCTGCAGACAAACAATTGGAGAGAAAGGTGCCTTTTCTTTTTTTGCTTTAAACCTGCATTGAACTTTCAGGGCATGGAGTTGTATTTAATAGAAATAGAAATTCCTAGAACAAGAACTTGTCGTATCATGGTGCACAAAGTTGAAGAAGCACCAAAAACATAGTTGTTCCATGCATCATACGAGTAGACAAGTAAAAGGGTTGTTGATTGGTTTTTGACAAGTTGCTGATATTTCGTCTACATCCCTGTTCTGAAGAACCATGAAAAGCTGTTGATACTGAGACATTTAAAGATGTGCTGTTGCTGTATGCTTTTGTGCTGATCAGTTTCCAGTTCATTTATGGCTCAAAGCATCTTGTATTGTGTGGTTTGAAACCATTCAGTTGATATTATATGGTTGCATAATTTTTGAGTAACTCCGTTTCTTCTATTTTGCAGGTGATAAAATTAAGCATAGAGAATAGTGTTCTTTCAGAGTACACAAGCATGGTTGTACTTCAAACCAATTTGGATGCAGCACAAAAAGTAGGTCCTACATATTATTTTCTTTCCTTTCGAGGGCAGATTGGCCCTAGAGATGATCTCTATTGCATATCGCTGTTTCTTTTGTCGATGCCTTGTTGAAACATTATAAAGATTGCTAACTAAAACTTTGTGCACTCACTACTACGCAGGTCAAGCAGAAACAGAAAGGACACAAAGGCGCCAATGAGCCATTACGATTCCAGCTTCATGGTCTAAAACTTGGATTCGGTGACAAAGCAGCCACCAGGGAAAACCTCCTCACATGTTTCGGCGACGAGAAACCACTGGAGACGTTGAAGATATTCAAGAAGGCGGGCGGGTGCTGCGGCCGAGTCGCGGACTGCCTCTGCTGCATGTGCTGCATCAAGGCGTGCAACAAGATGAACGACCAGTGCGCCATCTTGATGGCACAGATCTGCGCTGCGCTATCGTGCCTCGGCTGCTACGAGTGCTGCGCGGAGGTGTGCTGTGGAGGGTCCGAGTCGTAGTGAGAGCCCGGGGTGTGTACATAACTAGAGTGGGCAGAAGCCTGTGGGTGTCATACTGTGTAGAATGCTTGATCAAGAATGATCAGGCCGTCTTTGGTTGTACAACTTGTCCATGATGATACAACTTCGGATAGTCAGTGTAAGTTTGGACTAGCCCAAATGGTCGGATGAGCTTTTTTATATATTGTAGAAGTACTGTACAAAAAGGAGAGAGCAGATGGTAGAGACTTCTTTTTAAAGTAGAACGGTGGCTTTATTATATTCATTTAAAATGCCAAAGATGCTGGCCGATGCCCAGGGAAGACGCCGCCTTTGCCAAGTCATGTGGCTTGTGATTTGACTCGCTTCCTTGGAAGTGTTTAAGGTCCAATTGTTTTCGATAATACACTTGGGCGGTATGCATGCAGTCGGTGTGTCGGAGCGGCAACATGCGACGCGGATCGCTAGCCATTGCCGTCAATGGTATAAGAGGATTAGGACCTGTGTGTTAAACCTCTCCCATTTTCCCTGTATCTTCGAATTATTGTGGCCCTAGGGTCATACAGTAACATCGTGTCTATACTTGAACAAGATTGTAGTGTCAAAAACGCTCTTACATTATGAAATGGTATAAGAGGAGTAGCAGTTATTTTTTCTTCTAGCACAGCTTTGAGTTGGGAGGCATGGCCGCATGGAGCACGTAATAGTAGGCTAGTAGCACAGGAGCCTTTTATTTCAGAAAAAGGTGACACGTGCGCGCGTCGCCCCCAAGCACAATGCCTGGGAGATCGGCGCCAAATGTTTTCCGTCGATGCGCAAGAAGGACGTGCAACTAGGGATGTCAACCGGGTCCCGTTTAATCCCGTTTAAAGTCCACTTATGATATGATAGTTCAAAAAGATTTTTAGTTTGTTTGAGGAAAATGAACTATCAAGCTAGAAAAAACTAACTAAACTGGATTGTGGACGCCATTTATTTGCCACTTACATCCCTACGTGCAACGGGGCAAGTGGGGAGGAGAAGATGGTTTCCTTGATCTTCTTCCGGTGGGCAACTGCCTTTTCTTTTGGAGAAGATGCGCGCGACTGCGTGGGAGAGGCTTGGCATGGAGCACGTAGTAGCAGTTAGTACGGCGCCCAATTTTCCTGTCGAGAAAATGACATATGCGCGTGCAGTCGGCCCGTCCATGGCGAATGCGAGTGGCGCGGCCAATCAGGGGCCATCCAACACGATCCAAGGCGCCAAGTGTCACGACCAGACCAGACCACATCGTGTCGGGCTGACACCTGCTTGTTTAATCACCGGTCTATCCCTAATTAACCCCCTGAACGCCCGGGCCGCCATCAGTCTCCGGGCTAACAATTAGCGACGTGATTAATTAGTCCCCACGAGGCCCCCTCCGATCCCGCAAGCCCTCCCTCCGCCTAAATACCGGAGGGGTACAGTTTAGTGGGCGTAAATAGATTTTTTGAGGGAATGGTGGGCGTCGCGATCTCCCACGCGCAGCTGGGTTAAACTAGGGGCCGGATGGCGGGGTCCGTGTGAGTCCACGTATGCGCGCCCCGGATCTTGCTCGGTTTCATCCATCGGCTGCGCCCGCGCCACGCACGCCCCGCTTCGGTTCCAGGGCTTCAGGCTCTTGGCTGCTGGCACCGGGCACCTGCTGGTGCATATTCCATCGGTTTTAGTCTCTTGGCTGCCTGCATGGGGCGTGCTTTTCTCAAGGACGATCTTCGATCCTTTTACCTTGACCAGCTAATTTTGTACTCCCTCTGTAAACTAATATAAGAGCGTTTAGATCACTACTTTAGTATTCTAAACGCTCTTATATTAGTTTACGGAGGGAGTATGTGCGTTATAACAGGGTATACATACATAGACCGTTAAAACTCCGCAATGGCATCCAATGATCATATTGGAAGGAGAGATCCTACACTTACGGGAAATTTTCAATGAAAAACTCTTACGGGGCTGAGGTGGAGACGCAGGAATTAACCATGGGCCAGTCCAGAAGGTTAAATCCATGCCAAATGGAGGGCCTCTTCAATTTGCGGGATTGTAGAAATGCAGGGATAGAAGAAAAAACACTACCATGCCCTTTCATATCCTACATGATTTGAGTTTGTTTGATTGCATCACAGAGAAAACAAAGGATATTTTAAAAGAAGTTGAAGTGGATGCTAGATTTTCTATGAAATATAGTACAAATGATTTCTTATGAAAAATATCGTAGGATTCAATCAAACGACCAAACAAAAAAATTATAAGGATTCTAATCCTCCAAAAATCATTTGAATCAAAGAGGGACTGATTTGAAGAACATGGATTAGGCCGACCTCAACGGAATATGGGCCAGGCTCTACCTTGCCAATGACCTCCCTCCCCTCGATCACCTACATGCTGCTGGAATTTGCACGGGGTGCGCGGTGTGGTCAACGGTAAGTTGCGGCACAAGATGGGGGATATGGCAATGCAAGTTGGGAGGCTCTGGACGCTTGTCATGACAGATTGAGAGGGTAGGGTGGTGCGAGTGTAGCCTGTGTCTGTAATGGTCTGCCGGGGCATGTCATTGTGAGATTTGCAAGTTGGGGGATGTGGGTAGCAGCGGATTAATCGGGTAAGTGCCACAAGCGTGCGAATGAGGAGGTGGCATGCCATTGGCGGCGGTGTGTACGGTTGAGTTGGAGGCATGCATAGATGGTGCTTTCAATTTTTTTGCTCGTGTTGCAGTGTGGTTATGTGGGTACAAAAAAAACTCCACACTAAAAAATCAGAACGGAGCAGTAAGCACAACATTTGTACATAGGGAGAAAACAACCGGTACAATCATATCCCCGAGTTGTGATCCTATATTTCTACTCGTGTACTCCCTCCCTTGCGGTTTATTAATTATATGTTGCTATTTAAATTCCAGATTAAAATTTGATAAAATTAGAGTTACAAACAAGAAGAGAGGGAGTACATGCTCGATTGAAAAATCGACGTGATTTATTGTGAATGTTAGAGCACCTCTATATTTAAGCTCCCACGATAAGATAGGGACAAACAAGCGTTGCTTGCACCTAATTAACGCTAGAGCAAATTGCACAAATGCACAATATTTACATAATATTTGTTTTTTTTGTTACTGACTAGTCCTAGAATTGTGGGTTTTTGTTAAAATCCCCTAGAGTCGAGGTTTTGTATTACCTCAGCCCCAAATGTTGTGTATTTGTGCGATTCCCTCTTAACGCGAATGCTTCATTTCCACCACTGCCTTAGTCTATATATGGTAGAAAGGAGAAGTACAGCATACACTGTATACTCGTAACGGCGATTCTTGAAAACAGTAATGTATGCTTCAACTGGATGCAATTTGGCCTGATTAACATAGGTAGCCGTTTGTCCTTTTCTTCCCCTTATTGCAGTAATATATACATCAAGCAGTAAGCCTGCCACCGGATGTAATTCGGCCGCCAGCGCTCTCACTCACCCTATTTAATTCGTGGGGGCAGGGGACCCTTGCTCCATCCAAGTCACTCACTCGCTTCCTTTTTACTAGACGCGCTAGCTCTCAAGCTTTCGTCCCGATACATGCAGTAGTGGCCGCAGGAGAAGCCCCCGTGCGTTGTGTCCTCGCTCATCGCCAGGCAGAGGGCACCTGAAAACAGTTGCGTATCAGCTGCTCACCGATCATTCTCGCGGTTCTGGCAGTACTTGCGCCAATCTCACTGGGTAATTCACCGACCCTCCGACGAAGCCAGCAGCTTGTGCTTGAAGAGAGTAGGGATCGATGGGGGTAAGCTCGCTGCTGACGATGTTTTACAGTTCTTCTTCCTTTTGTTTTCTGATGAGTAGTGCAGCAGCTGACTGTGATGGTTTCGTCTTCCAGATCATCAACTGGGTGCAGAATCGTCTGAACACCAAGCAGGAGAAGAAACGATCCGCCGCCGCCGCCGCCGCGGGCGCGAGCTCGGTTCGCAGTAAGTCACTCGTTTCGTTTCACTCCCATGCATGCGTACGTACGCTTTCTGAAGAGCACGTAGATGCTCATGCATGCGTTTCACGTGCGTAGATGCCCCGGTCCGGGAGAATAGTTGCCGCGGCCAGGCCGACGACGAACTCCCCGGCGACTGGAGCATGCTCTCCATCGGAACCATCGGAACCCTCGGCAACGAGCCCACGCCGGCGCCGGCGCCAGATCAGGCGGTGCCGGACTTCACCATCGAGGAGGTGAAGAAGCTGCAGGACGCGCTGAACAAGCTACTCAGGCGCGCCAAGTCTAAGTCCAGCTCCCGCGGCTCCACCGCCGGCGCCGGCGACGAGGAGCAGAACCTGCCGCTCGACAGGTTCCTCAACTGCCCCTCCAGCCTCGAGGTCGACCGGCGGCTCTCGCTCAGGCTGCAGGGCGCCGATGGCGGGCAGAACGGGGAGTTCTCGCCGGACACGCAGATCATACTCAGCAAGGCCAGGGAGCTCCTCGTCAGCACCAACGGCAACGGCGGGGGCGTCAAGCAGAAGTCCTTCAAGTTCCTCCTCAAGAACATGTTCGCCTGCCGGGGCGGCTTCCCGCCGCAGCCCAGCCTCAAGGATCCAGTCGAAACAAAACTAGAGAAGGTAACACACATGTGATATTCGATATATACATATATTACCATGCAGATCTTAATAACCAGTGTTCACATAGCTAGCTAGGTTTTATTATTACGTTTCTTTTATGCATGGGCGATCATGCAATAATAATGTGTGTTTTCCTAACTTTTGTTGTGTATGTGTAGTTGTTTAAGACGATGCTTCAAAAGAAGATGAGCGCCCCGCGCCAGAGCAACGCGGCATCGTCGTCGAGGAAGTATTACCTGGAGGACAAACCAATGGGAAGGATCCAAATGGATGGTCACCACGACGAGGAGGAGGATGACTACGGAGAAGATGTCTTCAAGTGGGACAAAACAGATTCAGATTGTAAGTTTCCAGAGTTGATTAATTTCACTTCAGACTTAACTACTCCCTACGTTCCTAAATATAAAGCAAAATGAATGAATCTACACTCTAAACTACGTCTATATACATCTGTATGTAGTCCATATTAAAATCTCTAGAATGACTACTACTTTGCACTCATGTGTAATCAGACCCATGCATGCAGGAAAATCGAATCGTTTCTTTGCGGACGTAGTACTTAATAATAAGCATGGACTTATGTGTAATTTCTTGCTTTTTTGCAGTCATTGTTCTAGAGGTGTAAAGCGATAGCTGACACACAAGGTCAAGATCATTATGATGTGAAATGGTAAGCTCTATAACTGATACGCATAGTACTATCGAATTGCATGCATGGACGAATCAGTTAACCCTAAAGACCTTCAAACATCAACAGTTAGAGTTATCGTGCCAACTGCTGAATTTTGGATGGTGTAAAATTTTGCAGATTACACGGATGTTAATTATAATGCCATCGACGCTGTAATGATCCCGGTGATATATGTTGAACGACGTGTTGAACGCCAAATCGATGAGGCGGAGGACATATGATGGAATGCGCCAGGGTGTTGCACTGAACGAACGGGTCGACAAGCCAAGATTTGATCTGCTGTTCATAGGAGGAATCAGTTTTCAGCTTAACTAGTCTTACTCCCTCTTTCCTTCCTTTCTTTTTGAGGGATTACTCCCTTTGATTTTTGTTTCAGAGGTCTGATATATCCATGTTCCATGTATACTCCCCTTATATATAAATTCCTTTCCATTCTGTGGGATACTAGATGTTGCAGTAATTCCTACTAATTAGTGAAGTGAAGCAAAGTAAAACCTCATGTGCACTTTATCTTAGTCTAATCAATCAATGTGGTCGATCTCAAGATCATGGTGGAACATGGTGCAATGAAAGTATGTGCCATGAATGGACAGAAACGGTACAGCAACTAGGGTACTCGGAACATGAGAAGCGGCCGAAAACGGAAGGCCAGCCGGCCTGGAGCCGGGGGTTGCATCGATCCCAAATCTCCATTGGCATTTGGATCAGGGGCAGGTCCCCGGCACATTCGTGTGCGCCCGTGCCAACTCTGGAAAAAAAGGTACACATGAGTGGGCGCCAAGCAACGCTGTGCACCTTTGGCAAAGGCCGATGTGTCAATTGAATACGAGTCCATTGCAAAGTACAGCAGTACATAGTGTATCTGGTAAAAATTGGGAAAATGCCCACTCTCATCATTTGCTTGTCCCAAAACAAGCTGGATTTTGAATACCTTTGAGTAGTACTACTGTATATTCCATGCATGATGGACCATGTATTTGTCTAAAACACATGGCTGGCTGATCCACATTTTTAGAACTATGAAAAAACACTCAAGTCGAAGGGTTGAACCGAGCCCAAATCAGGACTGGGGGGTGTAAAACCTGGTGCAATGTGGTGCATTTCCTAAAATCTGGTGCAACAAGTAACCTATAGCACTTACATATGATCCACAACTGAAGAAGAAAAAAAACTAGAATCTCATTTTTCTTTCTTGTCGATTTTGTACTTGAACCGGGAAATCGGCATTTCCACAATGCCATCTTTCCATCCATACACAGCGCCTCAGCTCAGAAGCAGTGTACAAGTACACTACAGCACCGACAGCAGGCATGTGTGGCTGTTTTGAGATTGGCTGCTGGCATGTGGTCTTTGTTAGTTAAGGAAGGATCCTAGGGATCCACAAGGAGGAGAGAATGAGATGAGTTAAACCAGGAGACTGCCTGGCTAGATAGAGTTTACTTGCTTGTTTTCGACGAAAGTTCGCTATTCCCCTTTGTTTAGATGCAACTTGCGAGCCCTATTTCCATTGTAATTTTCTGCCTGGACAGGGCAGGGACACTCATGATTCGCCATTGGCGGACGGGCCGATCGACGCATAAAATTATGGAGCCCAGAAGTAGCGAGAAGCTGCCGCGATGTGGTCCTGAATCCCGTGTCGCTTTTGGGCGAGAGGATACGATCGATAGTGTAATGGGGTTTGTGAATCTTGCGACGAGGCTGAATATCTATCACATACTATGCGGCGTATGGTCAACCCGGCTCTGATCGGCCGGCGGCCGGCGTATCAGAAAGCCTAGTTCGTTTTGTCTAGACCAGATGAGATCGCACGCAGCTATATCTTGCTGGAATCGGCGCGGCGGCACGGCACGGCACGGCAGACAGTCGGCCGAGGGTTCAGATTTTGGTTGACGAAATGCCCTGGTGTTATTTCGGTTTTGCCGGCTATGTTGCAAGTGTTATTTTGTTTTGGGTTTTGATACACGACTTTGCTTGCCATTTGGTAGATTGCAAACCGAAAATTACGGACTTCTACAAGTAAGCATCCCCGTTAATCCCGTAATTATCTGCCTGATCTGGGGAAAAGAATACCTAATCATAAGGGTCCTTCAGAATCTTTTCGTGTAGCATTGCTCTGCAAACATGTCAAATTTTAGGTTTTAAGATTTTTATTCTAACAAGTGATGCGGTAAGGGTTGTCTTTAGGAGCAATGCCACACTCGGAAGGTTAGTTACGGGTTGCTAATTACAGTCTCACGTGATGTTATTTGATTGTATAGCACTAGGACTCATCGGAGATTATTAGGAGGTTTAGTAGGGGATTATGCCCCGTAAGAAATGTCTGCAGGTTTATGATTTTGTATCTATATCTTGTTTAAGTTTACGCCCGTAGGTTTAGTAGGACATCTTCGCGCTGGAAGAGGCCGGCGTGTGGGCCAACGGCCCCTTAGCCTGAGCATGGAAGTCGCTGTTGGGTGCATGGTCATCTTGATAGGGCTAGGTGGGACCCTGCCTTGATTTCCTGCAATTCTTTATTTCGGGGAGGATGATAATGGATAATGCACTCATTGCCTTCGAGTGCATTCATCACATTAAGCAGGAAAAGGATCCTACCGAGAGTTTTTATGCTTATAAACTGAACCTGACAAAAGCATATGATAGAGTTGATTGAGTATTCTTGAAGTAAATGATGCAAAAGTTGGGTTTCTTTCGTCGATGGGTGGACCGGATAATGGCATGTGTCACGTCGGTGAGGTATTCAGTTAAATTAAACTAAACCATCTTAGATTCATTTGCACCTTCGCAAGGGCTACGACAAGGTGACCCATTATCACTGTTCTTATTCTTATTTGTGGCTGACGGTCTATCTGCCATTTTGAAGCATGAGGTCAATGTTGGGAATATTACACCCATAAAAATATGTATAAGAGTATAAGGGATCTCACATTTGCTATTTGCGGATGATACCTTACTTTTCTTTGAAGCTACACAGGAGCAAGCATTAAAAGTGAAGGGAGCTTTGGACTATTGGGGAACGCAGTATTTCAAAAAAAAATCCTACGATCACGCAATATCTATCTAGGAGATGCATAGCAACAAGAGGGGAGAGTGTGTCTACATACCCTCGTAGACCGAAAGCGGAAGCGTTAAGTAACGCGGTTGATGTAGTCGAACGTCTTCGCGATCCAACCGATCAAGTACCGAACGCACGGCACCTTCGTGATCTGCACACGTTCAGCTCGGTGACGTCTATCGTACTCTTGATCCAGCTAAGGCCGAGGGTGAGTTCCGTCAGCACGACGGCATGTTGACAGTGATGATGAAGTTACCAACGCAGGGCTTCGCCTAAGCACTACGACAATATGCCTGAGGTGTAATACTGTGGAGGGGGCACCGCACACGGCTAAATATCAACTTGTGTGTCTATGGGGTGCCCCCTCCCTCGTATATAAAGGAGGGGAGGAGGAGGAGGGCCGACCACAAGGGGCGCGCCCAAGGTGGGGAATCCTACTCCTAGTAGGAGTAGGTTCCCCCCTTTCCTAGTCCAACTAGGAGAAGAAGGAAGGAGAGGGAGAGGGAGAGGGAATGAGGGGTCGCGCCCCCTCCCCTTGTGCTATTCGGACTCCCCTTGGGGGGGGGGGGGGCGCCACCTCCTGGCTGCGTCCCTCTCTCTCCCCTAAGGCCCACTAAGGCCCATAACTTCCCGGGGGGGGGGGGGGTCCGGTAACCCCGGTACTTCGAAACTTATCCGAAACGACCCGAACAATTCTGGTGTCCGAATGTAGCCTTTCAATATATGAATCTTTATGTATCGACCATTTCGAGACTCCTCGTCATGTCAGTGATCACATCCGGGACTCCGAACAACCTTCGGTACATCAAATCACATAACTCATAATACATCTCGTCATCGAACGTTAAGCGTGCGGACCCTACGGGGTCAAGAACTATGTAGACATGACCAAGACTCATCTCTGGTCAATAACTAATAGCGGAACCTGGATGCTCATATTGGTTCCTACATATTCTAAGAAGATCTTTATCGGTCAAACCGCATAACAACATACGTCATTCCCTTTGTCATCGGTATGTTACTTGCCTGAGATTCGATCGTCGGTATCATCATATCTAGTTCAATCTCGTCACCGGCATGTCTCTTTACTCGTTCCGTAATGCATCATACCGTGACTAACTCATTAGTCACATTGCTTGCAAGGCTCATAGTGATGTGCATTACCGAGAGGGCCTAGAGATACCTCTCCGATATACGGAGTGACAAATCCTAATCTCGACCTGGTAGAGAGGTATTAATAAAATCAGTCGCACAAGCTCTCCCTGCTTATATAATGGGTGTCTTCAAACTTCCGTTTTCAGTTTTGATGATCTAACAAGGATGGTTAGAAATTTCTATTGGGGTTCTAAAAATGGCTGCAGGAAAGTGCAATGGAAGGCTTGGGATAATTTGCTGCAGCCGAAGTGCAAAGGTGGTCTTGGATTCCGTGATTACAAGCTATTTAATCAAGCACTCCTAGCACGTCAAGCTTGGCAACTCATTGACATGCATGATAGTATTGGGGAACGCAATAATTTCAAAAAAATTCCTATGCACACGCAAGATCATGGTGATGCATAGCAACGAGAGGGGAGAGTGTCGTCTACGTACCCTCGTAGACCAAAAGCGGAAGCGTTAGCACAACGCGGTTGATGTAGTCGTACGTCTTCACGATCCGGCCGATCCAAGTACCGAACGCAGGGCACCTCCGAGTTCAGCACACGTTCAGCTCGATGACGTCCCACGAACTCCGATCCAGTAGAGCTTCACGGGAGAGTTTCGTCAGCACAACGGCGTAACGATGGTGATGATGATGCTACCGACGCAGGGCTTCGCCTAAGCACCTCTACGATATGACCGAGGTGGAATATGGTGGAGGGAGGCATCGCACACGGCTGAGAGAGATCAACAGATCAACTTGTGTGTTCTAGGGTGCCCCCAAGCCCCTGTATATAAAGGATGGAGGAGGGGAGGCCGGCCGGCCCCTAGGGCGCGCCAGAAGTGTGGAGTCCTACTAGGACTCCCTAGTCCTAGTAGGATTCCTTCTCCCATATGGAATATGAAAAGGGGAAGGGAAAGGAGAAGGAAGGAAGGGGGCGCCCCCCTTCCCTAGTCCAATTCGGACCAGACCATGGGGAGGGGTGCGGCCATCTTTTGAGGCCTTTCTCTCCTTTCCCGTATGGCCCATTAAGGCCCAATACGAATTCCCGTAACTCTCCGGTACTCCGAAAAATACCTGAATCACTCGGAACCTTTCCGATGTCTGAATATAGTCGTCTAATATATCGATCTTTACGCCTCGACCATTTCGAGACTCCTCGTCATATCCCCGATCTCATCCGGGACTCCGAACTACCTTCGGTACATCAAATCACACAACTCAAAATACAAATCGTCACCGAACATTAAGCGTGCGGACCCTACGGGTTAGAGAACCATGTAGACATGACCGAGACACATCTCCGGTCAATAACCAATAGCGGAACCTGGATGCTCATATTGGCTCCTACATATTCTACGAAGATCTTTATCGGTCAAACCGCATAACAACATACGTTGTTCCCTTTGTCATCGGTATGTTACTTGCCCGAGATTCGATCGTCGGTATCTCAATACCTAGTTCAATATCGTTACCCGCAAGTCTATTTACTCGTTCTGTAATACATCATCCCGCAACTAACTCATTAGTTACAATGCTTGCAAGGCTTATAGTGATGTGTATTACCGAGTGGGCCCAGAGATACCTCTCCGATGATCGGAGTGAAAAATCCTAATCTCGAAATACGCCAACTCAACAAGTACCTTCGGAGACACCTGTAGAGCACCTTCATAATCACCCAGTTACGTTGTGACGTTTGTGTTGGGGAACATTGCAGAAAACAAAAAATTTCCTACGGTTTCACCAAGATCCATCTAGGAGTTCATCTAGCAACGAGTGATTGGATTGCATCTACATACCTTTGTAGATCACGCGTGGAAGCGTTCAAAGAACGGGGATGAGGAAGGCGTACTCGACGTGATCCAAATCACCGGAGATCCTAGCGCCGAACGGACGGCACCTCCGCGTTTCAACACACGTACGGTCAGCGTAACGTCTCCTCCTTCTTGATCCAGCAATGGGGAAGGAGAGGTTGAGGAAGATGGCTCCAGCAGCAGCACGACGGCGTGGTGGTGGTGGAGCTGCAGTACTCCAGCAGGGCTTCGCCAAGCTCTATGGAGGAGGAGGAGGTGTTGGAGAGGGAGAGGGAGGCACCAAAGGCGTGGTCTGAGAGGCCCTCCTTCCCCCACTATATATAGGGAGCCTAGGGGGGGCGCCGGCCCTAGGAGATGCACTCTCCTAGGGGGGCGGCGGCCAAGGGAGGAATCCCTCCTCCCCAAGGCACCTAGGAGGTGCCTTCCCCATTTAGGACTCTTCCTTTCTTGATCTCCTGGCGCATGGGCCTCTTGGGGCTGGTGCCCTTGGCCCATATAGGCCAAGGCGCACACCTCTACAGCCCATGTGGCCCCCCTGGGGCAGGTGGCCCCACCCGGTGGACCCCCGGGACCCTTCCGGTGGTCCCGGTACAATACCGGTGACCCCGAAACTTGTCCCGGCGGCCGAAATAGCACTTCCTATATATAATTCTTTACCTCCGAACCATTCCGGAACTCCTCGTGACGTCCGGATCTCATCCGGGACTCCGAACAACATTCAGGTTACTACATATACATATCCCTACAACCCTAGCGTCACCGAACCTTAAGTGTGTAGACCCTACGGGTTCGGGAGACATGTAGACATGACCGAGATCGCTCTCCGGTCAATAACCAACAACGGGATCTGGATACCCATGTTGGTTCCCACATGCTCCTCGATGATCTCATCGGATGAACCACGATGTCGAGGATTCAAGCAACCCCGTATACAATTCCCTTTGTCAATCGGTATGTTACTTGCCCGAGATTCGATCGTCGGTATCCCAATACCTCGTTCAATCTCGTTACCGGCAAGTCACTTTACTCGTACCGTAATTCATGATCCCGTGACCAGACACTTGGTCACTTTGAGCTCATATTGATGATGCATTACCGAGTGGGCCCAGTGATACCTCTCCGTCATACGGAGTGATAAATCCCAGTCTTGATCCGTGTCAACCCAACAGACACTTTCAGAGATACCCGTAGTATACCTTTATAGTCACCCAGTTACGTTGTGACGTTTGGTACACCCAAAGCACTCCTACGGTATCCGGGAGTTACACGATCTCATGGTCTAAGGAAAAGATACTTGACATTGGAAAACTCTAGCAAACGAACTATACGATCTTATGCTATGTTTAGGATTGGGTCTTGTCCATCACATCATTCTCCTAATGATGTGATCTCGTTGTCAATGACATCCAATGCCCATAGTCAGGAAACCATGACTATCTATTGATCAATGAGCTAGTCAACTAGAGGCTTACTAGGGACATGTTGGTGTCTATTGTTCACACATGTATTACGATTTCCGTATAACACAGTTATAGCATGAATAAAGACAATTATCATGAACAAGGAAATATAATAATAATCCTTTTATTATTGCCTCTAGGGAATATTTCCAACAGTCTCCCACTTGCACTAGAGTCAATAATCTAGTTACATTGCGATGAATCGAACACCCATGGAATTCTGGTGTTGATCATGTTTTGCTCTAGGGAGAGGTTTAGTCAATGGATCTGCTACTTTCAGGTCCGTATGTACTTTACAAATATCTATGTCTCCATCTTGAACATTTTCACGAATGGAGTTGAAGCGACGCTTGATGTGCCTGGTCTTCTTGTGAAACCTGGGCTCCTTGGCAAGTGCAATAGCTCCAGTGTTGTCACAGAAGAGTTTGATTGGCCCCGACGCATTGGGTATGACTCCTAGGTCGGTGATGAACTCCTTCACCCAAATTGCTTCATGCGCTGCCTCCGAGGCTGCCAGGTACTCCGCTTCACATGTAGATCCCGCCACGACGCTTTGCTTGCAACTGCACCAGCTTACTGCCCCACCATTCAAAATATACACGTATCCGGTTTGTGACTTAGAGTCATCCAGATCTGTGTCGAAGCTAGCGTCGACGTAACCTTTTACGACGAGCTCTTCGTCACCTCCATAAACGAGAAACATTTCCTTAGTCCTTTTCAGGTACTTCAGGATATTCTTGACCGCTGTCCAGTGTTCCTTGCCGGGATTACTTTGGTACCTTCCTACCAAACTCACGGCAAGGTTTACGTCAGGTCTGGTACACAACATGGCATACATAATAGAACCTATGGCTGAGGCATAGGGGATGACACTCATCTCTTCTATATCTTCTGTCGTGGTCGGACATTGAGCTGAGCTCAATTTCACACCTTGTAACACAGGTAAGAACCCCTTCTTAGATTGATCCATATTGAACTTCTTCAATATCTTATCAAGGTATGTGTTTTGTGAAAGACCTATGAGGCGTCTCGATCTATCTCTATAGATCTTGATGCCTAATATATAAGCAGCTTCTCCAAGGTCCTTCATTGAAAAACTCTTATTCAAGTAGGCCTTAATGTTGTCCAAGAGTTCTTTATCATTTCCCATCAAAAGTATGTCATCTACATATAATATGAGAAATGCTACAGAGCTCCCACTCACTTTCTTGTAAACGCAGGCTTGTCCATAAGTCTGTGTAAACCCAAACGCTTTGATTATCTCATCAAAGCGAATGTTCCAACTCCGAGATGCTTGCACCAGCCCATAAATCGAGCGTTGGAGCTTGCACACCTTGTTAGCATTCTTAGGATCGACAAAACCTTCCGGCTGCATCATATACAATTCTTCCTTAAGGAAACCATTAAGGAATACCGTTTTGACGTCCATTTGCCATATCTCATAATCGTAGAATGCGGCAATCACTAACATGATTCGGACGGACTTTAGCTTCGCTACCGGTGAGAAAGTCTCATCGTAGTCAACCCCTTGAACTTGTCGATAACCCTTAGCGACAAGCCGAGCTTTATAGATGGTCACATTACCATCCGCGTCCGTATTCTTCTTAAAGATCCATTTATTTTCTATGGCTCGCCGCTCAACAGGTAAGTCAGTCAAAGTCCATACTTCGTTTTCATACATGGATCCTATCTCGGATTTCATGGCTTCTAGCCATTTGTCGGAATCCGGGCCCGCCATCGCTTCTTCATAGTTCGAAGGTTCACCGTTGTCTAACAACATGATTTCCAAGACAGGGTTGCCGTACCAATCTGGTGCGGAACGTGTCCTTGTGGACCTTCAAATTTCAGTATCAACTTGATCTGAAGTTTCATGATCATCATCATTAACTTCCTCTCTAGTCGGTGCAGGCACCTCAGGAACATTTTCTTGAGTTGCGCCATTTTCCGGTTCAAGAGGTAATACTTCATCAAGTTCTACTTTCCTCCCACTTACTTCTTTCGAGAGAAACTCTTTCTCCAGAAAGGATCCATTCTTGGCAACATAGATCTTGCCTTTGGATCTGAGGTAGAAGGTATACCCAATAGTTTCTTTAGGGTATCCTATGAAGACGCATTTTTCCGACTTGTGTTCGAGCTTTTCAGGTTGAAGTTTCTTGACATAAGCATCGCATCCCCAAACTTTTAGAAACGACAGCTTTGGTTTCTTTCCAAACCATAATTCATACGGTGTCGTCTCAACGGATTTCGACCGAGCCCTATTTAAAGTGAATGCGGCAGTCTCTAAAGCATAGCCCCAAAAAGATAGCGGTAAATCGGTAAGAGACATCATAGATCGCACCATATCTAATAGAGTGCGATTACGACGTTCGGACACACCATTACGCTGAGGTGTTCTAGGCGGCGTGAGTTGTGAAACTATTCCACATTTTCTTAAGTGTGTGCCAAACTCGTGACTCAAGTATTCTCCTCCACGATCTGATCGCAGGAACTTGATTTTCCTGTCACGTTGATTCTCAACCTCACTCTGAAATTCTTTGAACTTTTCAAAGGTCTCAGACTTGTGTTTCATTAAGTAGACATACCCATATCTACTCAAGTCATCCGTGAGGGTGAGAACATAACGATAGCCACCGCGAGCCTCAACACTCATTGGACCGCACACATCAGTATGTATGATTTCCAATAAGTTGGTTGCTCGCTCCATTGTTCCTGAGAACGGAGTCTTGGTCATTTTACCCATGAGGCATGGTTCGCATGTGTCAAATGATTCGTAATCAAGAGACTCTAAAAGTCCATCAGCATGGAGCTTCTTCATGCGTTTGACACCTATGTGACCAAGGCGGCAGTGCCACAAGTATGTGGGACTATCATTATCAATCTTACATCTTTTGGTACTCACACTATGAACATGTGTAGCATTACGCTCGAGATTCATTAAGAATAAACCATTCACCATCGGAGCATGACCATAAAACATATCTCTCATATAAATAGAACAACCATTATTCTCGGATTTAAATGAGTAGCCATCTTGAATTAAACGAGATCCTGATACAATGTTCATGCTCAAAGCTGGCACTAAATAACAATTATTAAGGTTTAAAACTAATCCCGAAGGTAAATGTAGAGGTAGCGTGCCGACGGCGATCACATTGACCTTGGAACCATTCCCGACGCGCATCGTCACCTTGTCCTTCGCCAGTCTCCGCTTATTCCGCAGCTCCTGTTTTGAGTTACAAATGTGAGCAACCGCACCGGTATCAAATACCCAGGAGCTACTACGAATACTGGTAAGGTACACATCAATTACATGTATATCACATATACCTTTCGTTTTGCCGGCCTTCTTGTCCGCTAAGTATTTGGGGCAGCTCTGCTTCCAGTGACCACTTCCCTTGCAATAAAAGCACCCAGTCTCGGGCTTGGGTCCATTCTTTGGCTTCTTCCCGGCAGCTTGCTTACCGGGCGCGGCAACTCCCTTGCCATCCTTCTTGAAGTTCTTCTTACCCTTGCCTTTCTTGAACTTAGTGGTTTTATTCACCATCAACACTTGATGTTCCTTTTTGACTTCTACCTCTGCTGATTTCAGCATTGCAAATACCTCATGAATGGTCTATTTCCATCCCCTGCATATTGAAGTTCATCACAAAGCTCTTGTAGCTTGGTGGAAGCGACTGGAGGATTCTGTCAATGACCGCGTCATCCGGGAGATTAACTCCCAGCTGAGTCAATCGGTTATGTAACCCAGACATTGTGAGTATGTGCTCACTGACAGAACTATTTTCCTCCATCTTATAGCTGAAGAACTTGTCGGAGACTTCATACCTCTCGACCCGGGCATGAGCTTGGAAAACCATTTTCAGCTCTTCGAACATCTCATATGCTCCATGTCTCTCAAAACGTTTTTGGAGCCCCGGTTCTAAGATGTAAAGCATGCCGCACTAAACGAGGGAGTAATCATCAGCACGTGTCTGCCAAGCGTTCATAACGTCTTGGTTCTATGGGACGGGTGCATCACCTAGCGGTGCTTGTAGGACATAATCTTTCTTGGCAGCTATGAGGATGATCCTTAGGTTCCGGACCCAGTCCGTGTAGTTGCTGCCATCGTCTTTCAGCTTGGTTTTCTCTAGGAACGCGTTGAAGTTGAGGACTACGTTGGCCATTTGATCTACAAGACATATTGTAAAGATTTTAGACTAAGTTCATGATAATTAAGTTCATCTAATCAAATTATTCAATGAACTCCCACTTAGATAGACATCCCTCCAGTAATCTAAGTATAACATGATCCGAGTTAACTAGGCCGTGTCCGATCATCACGTGAGACGGACTAGTCAACATCGGTGAACATCTTCATGTTGATCGTATCTTCTATACGACTCATGCTCGACCTTTCGGTCTTCTGTGTTCCGAGGCCATGTCTGTACATGCTAGGCTCGTCAAGTCAACCTAATTGTTTGCATGTGTAATCTGTCTTACACTCGTTGTATGTGAACGTTGGAATCTAACACCCGATCATCACGTGGTGCTTCAAAACAACGAACTGTCGCAACGGTGCACAGTTAGGGGGAACACTTTCTTGAAATTATTATGAGGGATCATCTTATTTACTATAATCGTTCTAAGCAAACAAGATGCAAAAACATGATAAACATCACATGCAATCAAATAATAATAGTGACATGATATGGCCAATATCACATAGCTCCTTTGATCTCCATCTTGGGGCTCCATGATCATCTTGTCACCGGCATGACACCATGATCTCCATCATCATGATCTCCATCATCGTGTCTCCATGAAGTTGCTCGCCAACTATTACTTCTACTACTATGGCTAACAGGTTTAGCAATAAAGTAAAGTAATTTACATGGCGTTTCTCGATGACACGCGGGTCATACAAAAAATAAAGACAACTCCTATGGCTCCTGCCGGTTGTCATACTCATCGACATGCAAGTCGTGATTCCTATTACAATAGCATGAACATCTCATACATCACATATATATCATTCATCATTCATCACAACTTTGGCCATATCATATCACAAAGCACTTGCTGCAAAAACAAGTTAGACGTCCTCTAATTGTTGTTGCAAGTTTTACGTGGCTGAAATAGGGTTCTAGCAAGAACGTTTTCTTACCTACGTTAAAGCCACTACGTGATCTGTCAACTTCTATTTACCCTTCATAAGGACCCTTTTCATAGAAGCCGCTCCAACTAAAGTGGGAGAGACAGACACCCGCCAGCCACCTTATGCAACTAGTGCATGTCAGTCGGTGGAACCGGTCTCACGTAAGCGTACGTGTAAGGTTGGTCCGGGCCGCTTCATCCCACAGTACCGTTGAAGCAAGATAAGACTAGTAGCGGCAAGAAAGTTGACAACATCAACGCCCACAATAAATTGTGTTCTACTCGTGCAAGAGAACTACGCATAGACCTAGCTCATGATGCCACTGTTGGGGAACGTTGCAGAAAACAAAAATTTTCCTACGGTTTCACCAAGATCCATCTAGGAGTTCATCTAGCAACGAGTGATTGGATTGCATCTACATACCTTTGTAGATCACGCGCGGAAGCGTTCAAAGAACGGGGATGAGGAAGGCGTACTCGACGTGATCCAAATCACCGGAGATCCTAGCGCCGAACGGACGGCACCTCCGCGTTTCAACACATGTACGGTCAGCGTTACGTCTCCTCCTTCTTGATCCAGCAATGGGGTGTTGGGGAACATAGCAATAATTCAAAATTTTCCTACGTGTCACCAAGATCTATCTATGGAGTCATCTAGCAACGAGGGAGGAGTGGATCTACATACCCTTGTAGATCGCGCGCGGAAGCGTTCAAGAGAACGGGGTTGATGGAGTCGTACTCGTCGTGATCCAAATCACCGATGATCCTAGCGCTGAACGGACGGCACCTCCGCGTTCAACACACGTATGGAGCAGCGACGTCTCCTCCTTCTTGATCCAGCAAGGGGGGAGGACAGGTTGAGGAAGATGGCTCCAGCAGCAGCACGACGGCGTGTTGGTGATGGAGCTGCAGTACTCCGGCAGGGCTTCGCTAAGCTCTATGGAGGAGGAGGAGGTGTTGGAGAGGGAGAGGGAGGCACCAAGGCATGGGGTGAGAGGCCCTCCTTCCCCACTATATATAGGGAGCCAAGGGAGGGGGCGCAGGCTCTAGGAGATGCAATCTCCTAGGGGGGGCGGCGGCCAAGGGAGGAGTCCCTCCTCCCCAAGGCACCTAGGGGGTGCCTTCCCCCTTTGGGACTCTTCCCCTAGGGTTTTTTCCACCCTAGGCGCATGGGCCCTAGAGGGAAGTGGCGCCCCAGCCCACTTTGGGCTGGATCCCTTCCCACTTCAGCCCATGGGGCCCTCCGGGATAGGTGGCCCCACCCGGTGGACCCCCGGGACCCTTCCGGTAGTCCCGGTACAATACCGGTGACCCCGAAACTTGTCCCGATGGCCGAAATAGCACTTCCTATATATAATTCTTTACCTCCGGACCATTCCGAAACTCCTCGTGACGTCCGGGATCTCATCCGGGACTCTGAACAACTTTCGTGTTACTGCATATACATATCCCTACAACCCTAGCGTCACCGAACCTTAAGTGTGTAGACCCTACGGGTTCGGGAGACATGCAGACATGACCGAGATGACTCTCCGGTCAATAACCAACAACAGGATCTGGATACCCATGTTGGCTCCCACATGTTCCACGATGATCTCATTGGATGAACCACGATGTCAAGGACTTAATCAATCCCGTATACAATTCTCTTTGTCTAGCGGTACGATACTTGCCCGAGATTCGATCGTCGGTATCCCGATACCTTGTTCAATCTCGTTACCGGCAAGTATATTTACTCGTTCCGTAACACATCATCCCGTGATCAACTCCTTGATCACATTGTGCACATGATGATGTCCTACCGAGTGGGCCCAGAGATACCTCTCTGTCACACGAAGTGACAAATCCCAGTCTCGATTCGTGCCAACCCAACAGACACTTTCGGAGATACCTGTAGTGTACCTTTATAGCCACCCAGTTACGTTGTGACGTTTGGCACACCCAAAGTATTCCTACGGTATCCGGGAGTTGCACAATCTCATGGTCTAAGGAAATGATACTTGACATTAGAAAAGCTTTAGCATACGAACTACACGATCTTGTGCTAGGCTTAGGATTGGGTCTTGTCCATCACATCATTCTCCCAATGATGTGATCCCGTTATCAACGACATCCAATGTCCATGGTCAGGAAACCGTAACCATCTATTGATCAACGAGCTAGTCAACTAGAGGCTTACTAGGGACATGGTGTTGTCTATGTATCCACACATGTATCCGAGTTTCCTATCAATACAATTATAGCATGGATAATAAACGATTATCATGAACAAGGAAATATAATAATAATAACTAATTTATTATTGCCTCTAGGGCATATTTCCAACAGTCTCCCACTTGCACTAGAGTCAATAATCTAGTTCACGTCGCCGTGTGATTAACACTCACAGGTCACATCGCCATGTGACCAACATCCAAAGAGTTTACTAGTGTCACTAAACTAGTTCACATCATCATGTGATTAAGACTCAATGAGTTCTGGGTTTGATCATGTTTTGCTTGTGAGAGAGGTTTTAGTCAACGGGTCTGCAACATTCAGATCCGTATGTACTTCGCAAATCTCTATGTCATCTTGTAGATGCAGCTACTACGCTATATTTGGAGCCATTTCAAATAACTGTTCTACTTGGAGCTATTCTAAATTGTTGCTCCATTATACGTATCTGGTATATCTACTCAGAGCTATCCGGATAGGTGTTAAGCTTGCATCGACGTAACTCTTTACGTCGAACTCTTTATCACCTTCATAACCGAGAAACATATCCTTATTCCTCTAAGGATAATTTAGACCACTATCTGGTGATCTACTCCTAGATTACCTTTGTACCCTCTTGCCAGATATGTGGCAAGGCACACATCAAGTGCGGTACTCAGCATGGCATACTGTATAGAGCCTATGACAAAAGCATAGGGGACGACCTTCGTGCTTCCTCTTTCTTCTGCCGTGGTCGAGCTTTAAGTCTTAACTTCATACCTTACAACTCAGGCAAGAACTCCTTCTTTGACTGGTCCATCTTGAACACCTTCAAGATCATGTCAAGGTATGTGCTCATTTGAAAGTACTATTAAGCCTTATAGATCTTAATGCTTAATACTCAAGTAGCCTAATCCAGGTTTTCCATTGAAAAATACTTTCCAAATAACCCTATATGCTTTCCAGAAATTCTACGTCATTTCTGATCAACAATATGTCAACAACATATATTCATCAGAAATTCTATAGTGCTCCCACTCACTTCTTTGGAAATACAAGTTTCTCATAAACTTTGTATAAACCCAAAATCTTTGATCATCTCATCAAAGCGTACATTCCAACTCCAAGATGCTTACTCCAGTCCTTAGAAGGATTGCTGGAGCTTTGCATACTTATTAGCATCTTTCAGGATTGACAAAACCTTCCGGTTGTATCACATACAACCTTTCCTCAAGAAAATCGTCGAGGAAACAATGTTTTTGACATCCTATCTGCAAGATTTCATAAATAATGCAGTAATCGCTAATATAATTCCAACAGACTCTTAGCATCACTACGAGTGAGAAAGTCTCATCGTAGTCAACTCCTTGAACTTGTCGGAAAACATCTTAACGACAAGTCGAGCTTTCTTAATGGTGATACTTACCATCATTGTCCGTCTTCCTTTTAAAATCCATATGTACCTAACAGCCTTATGACCATCAAGTAGTTCTTCCAAAGTCTACACTTTGTTTTCATACATGGATCCTATCTCGGATTTTATGGCCTCGAGCCATTTATCAGAATCTGGGCCCACCATCGCTTCTCCATGGCTCGTAGGTACATTGTTGTCTAGCAACATGACTTCCAAGACAGGATCACGTACAAATCTGAAGTAGTACGCATCCTTGTCATCCCACGAGGTTTGGTAATGACTTGATCTGAAGTTTCATGATCACTATCATAAGCTTCCACTTCAATTGTTGTAGGTGCCACAGGAACAACTTCCTGTGCCTTGTCACACACTAGTTGAAGAGACGGTTCGCCATCCTCCCACTCAATTCTTTTGAGAGAAACTTTTCCTCGAGAAAGGACCCGATTCTAGAAACAATCCCTTATTGCTTTCAGATCTGAGACAGGAGGTATACCCAACTATTTTGGGTGTCCTATGAAGATGCATTTATCCGCTTTGGGTTCGAGCTTATCAGCCTGAAATTTTTTCGCATAAGCGTCCCAGCCCCAAACTTTTAAGAAATGATAGCTTAGGTTTCTCTAAACCATAGTTCATACAGTGTCATCTCATCGGAATTACGTGGTGCCCTATTTAAAGTGAATGTGGTTGTCTCTAATGCCTAACCCATAAACTATCGTGGTAATTCGATAAGAGACATCATGGTATGCATCATATCCAATAGGGTGCAGTTATGATGTTCGGACACACCATCACACTATGGTGTTCCAGGCTGTGTTAGTTGTGAAACAATTTCCACAATGTCTTAATTCTATGCCAAACTCGTAATTCAGATATTCATCTCTATGATCATATCATAGATATTTTATCCTCTTGCACGACGATCTTTCAACTTTACCCTGAAATTACTTGAACCTTTCAATAATTCAGACTCGTGATTCATCAAGTAAATCTACTAAAATCATCTGTGAAGTAAGAACATAACGATATCCACCACATGCCTCAGCACTCATTGGATTGCACACATCAAAATGTATTACTTCCAACAAGTTGCTTTCTAGTTCCATTTTACTGAAAACGAGGCTTTCAGTCATCTTACCCATGTGGTATGATTTGCATGTCTCAAGTGATTCAAAATCAAGTGAGTCCAAACGATCCATCTGTATAGAGTTTCTTCATGCATATATACCAACAAACATGGTTCGCATGTCTCAATCCTTTCAAAAACGAGTGAGCCCAAAGATCCATCAATCATGGAGCTTCTTCATGCGTTTTATACCGATATGACTTACGTGGCAGTGCCACAAGTAGGTGGTACTATCATTACTATCTTATATCTTTTGGCATGAACATGTGTATCACTACGATCGAGATTCAACAAACCATTCATTTTAGGTGTAAGACCATTGAAGGTATTATTCAAATAAACAGAGTAACCATTATTCTCCTTAAATGAATAATCGTATTGCGATAGACATAATCCAATCATGTCTATGCTCAACGCAAACACCAATCTCGATGGTAGAGGGAGCGTGCGATGTTTGATCACATCAAGCTTGGAAAAACTTCCAACACATATTGCCATCTCACCTTTAGCTAGTCTCCGTTTATTACATAGCTTTTATTTCGAGTTACTAACACTTAGCAACCGAACCGGTATCTAATACCCTGGTGCTACTAGGAGTACTAGTAAAGTACACATTAACATAATACATCCAATATACTTCTATCGACCTTGCCAACCTTCTTATCTACCAAGTATCTAGGGTAATTCTGCTCCAGTGGCTGTTCCCTTTATTACAGAAGCACTTAGTCTCGGGTTTGGGTTCAACCTTGGGTTTCTTCACTAGAGCAGCAGCTGATTTGCCGTTTCATGAAGCATCCCTTTTTGCCCTTGCCCTTCTTGAAACTAGTGGTTTCACCAACCATCAACAATTGATGCTCCTTCTTGATCTCTACTTTTGTGGTGTCAAACATCGCGAATATCTCAAGGATCATCATATATGTCCCTGATATATTATAGTTCATCACGAAGCTCTAGCAGCTTGGTGGTAATGACTTCGGAGAAACATCACTTTCTCATCTGGAAGATCAACTCCCACTCGATTCAAATGATTGTTGTACTCAGACAATCTGAGCACAAGCTCAACAATTGAGCTTTTCTCCCTTAGTTTGCAGGCTAAGAAAATCGTCGGAGGTCTTATACCTCTTGACGTGGGCACGAGCCTGAAATCCCAATTTCAGCCCTCGAAACATCTCATATGTTTCGTGATGTTTCAAAACGTCTTCGGTGCCTCAACTCTAAACCGTTTAACTGAACTATCACGTAGTTATCAAAATGTGTATGTCAGATGTTCGCAACATCCATAGACGCCGTTCGAGGTTCAGCACACTGAGCGGTGCATTAAGGACATAAGCCTTCTATGAAGCAATGAGGACAATCCTCAGTTTACGGACCTAGTCCGCATAATTGCTACTATCAACTTTCAACTAAATTTTCTCTAGGAACATAACTAAACAGTAGAACTGAAGCGCGAGCTACGACATAATTTGCGAAGACTTTTGACTATGTTCAGGATAATTAAGTTCATCTTATGAACTCCCACTCAGATAGACATCCCTCTAGTTATCTAAGTGATTACATGATCCGAGTAAACTAGGCCGTGTCCGATCATCACGTGAGACGGACTAGTCATCATCGGTGAACATCTTCATGTTGATCGTATCTACCATACGACTCATGCTCGACCTTTCGGTCTCTTGTGTTCCGAGGCCATGTCTGTACATGCTAGGCTTGTCAAGTCAACCTAAGTGTTTTGCATGTGTTCCGAGGCCATGTCTGTACATGCTAGGCTCGTCAACACTCGTTGTATTTGAACGCAAGAATCTATCACACCCGATCATCACGTGGTGCTTCGAAACGACGAACTTTCGCAACGGTGCACAGTTAGGGGGAACACTTTCTTGAAATTTTAATGAGGGATCATCTTATTTACTACCGTCGTTCTAAGCAAATAAGATGTATAAACATGATAAACATCACATGCAATCAAATAGTGACATGATATGGCCATCATCACTTTGCTCCTTTTGATCTCCATCTTCGGGGCTCCATGATCATCATCATCACCGGCATGACACCATGATCTCCATCATCGTGTCTTCATGAAGTTGTCTCGCCAACTATTACTTCTACTACTACAGCTAACGGTTAGCAATAAAGTAAAGTAATTACATGGCGTTGTTCAATGATACGCATGTCATATAATAAATAAAGACAACTCCTATGGCTCCTGCCGGTTGTCATACTCATCGACATGCAAGTCGTGATTCCTATTACAAGAACATGATCAATCTCATACATCACATATCATTCATCACATTCTTCTTGGCCATATCACATCACATAGCATACCCTGCAAAAACAAGTTAGACATCCTCTAATTGTTGTTTGCATGTTTTACGTGGCTGCTATGGGTTTCTAGCAAGAACGTTTCTTACCTACGCAAAAACCACAACGTGATATGCCAATTGCTATTTACCCTTCATAAGGACCCTTTTCATCGAATCCGATCCGACTAAAGTGGGAGAGACAGACACCCGCTAGCCACCTTATGCAACTAGTGCATGTCAGTCGGTGGAACCAGTCTCACATAAGAGTACGTGTAAGGTCGGTCCGGGCCGCTTCATCCCACAATGCCGCCGAATCAAGATTGGACTAGTAACGGTAAGCATATTGAACAAAATCAACGCCCATAACTACTTTGTGTTCTACTCGTGCATAGTAACTACGCATAGACCTAGCTCATGATGCCACTGTTGGGGAACGTAGCAATAATTCAAAATTTTCCTACGTGTCACCAAGATCTATCTATGGAGTCATCTAGCAACGAGGGAGGAGTGGATCTACATACCCTTGTAGATCGCACGCGGAAGCGTTCAAGAGAACGGGGTTGATGGAGTCGTACTCGTCGTGATCCAAATCGCCGATGATCCTAGCGCCGAACGGACGGCACCTCCGCGTTCAACACACGTACGGAGCAGCGACGTCTCCTCCTTCTTGATCCAGCAAGGGGGGAGGAGAGGTTGAGGAAGATGGCTCCAGCAGCAGCACGACGGCGTGTTGGTGATGGAGCTGCAGTACTCCGGCAGGGCTTCGCTAAGCTCTATGGAGGAGGAGGAGGTGTTGGAGAGGGAGAGGGAGGCACCAAGGCATGAGGTGAGAGGCCCTCCTTCCCCACTATATATAGGGATCCAAGGGAGGGGGCGCCGGCCCTAGGAGATGCAAGCTCCTAGGGGGGCGGCGGCCAAGGGAGGAGTCCCTCCTCCCCAAGGCACCTAGGGGGTGCCTTCCCCCTTTGGGACTCTTCCCCTAGGGTTTTTTCCACCCTAGGCGCATGGGCCCTAGAGGGAAGTGGCGCCCTAGCCCACTTTGGGCTGGATCCCTTCCCACTTCAGCCCATGGGGCCCTCCGGGATAGGTGGCCCCACCCGGTGGACCCCTGGGACCCTTCCGGTGGTCCCGGTACAATACCGGTGACCCCGAAACTTGTCCCGATGGCCGAAATAGCACTTCCTATATATAATTCTTTACCTCCGGACCATTCCGGAACTCCTCGTGACGTCCAGGATCTCATCCGGGACTCCGAACAACTTTCAGGTTACTGCATATACATATCCCTACAACCCTAGCGTCATCGAACCTTAAGTGTGTAGACCCTACGGGTTTGGGAGACATGCAGACATGACTGAGATGACTCTCCGGTTAATAACCAACAACGGGATCTGGATACCCATGTTGGCTCCCACATGTTCCACGATGATCTCATCAGATGAACCACGATGTCAAGGACTTAATCAATCCCGTATACAATTCTCTTTGTCTAGCGGTACGATACTTGCCCGAGATTCGATCGTCGGTATCCCGATACCTTGTTCAATCTCGTTACCGGCAAGTCTCTTTACTCGTTCCGTAACACATCATCCCATGATCAACTCCTTGATCACATTGTGCACATGATGATGTCCTACCGAGTGGGCCCAGAGATACCTCTCCGTCACACGAAGTGACAAATCCCAGTCTTGATTCGTGCCAACCCAACAGACACTTTCGGAGATACCTGTAGTGTACCTTTATAGCCACCCAGTTACGTTGTGACGTTTGGCACACCCAAAGTATTCCTACGGTATCCGGGAGTTGCACAATCTCATGGTCTAAGGAAATGATACTTGACATTAGAAAAACTTTAGCATGCGAACTACACGATCTTGTGCTATGCTTAGGATTGGGTCTTGTCCATCACATCATTCTCCCAATGATGTGATCCCGTTATCAACGACATCCAATGTCCATGGTCAGGAAACCGTAACCATCTATTGATCAACGAGCTAGTCAACTAGAGGCTTACTAGGGACATGGTGTTGTCTATGTATCCACACATGTATCTGAGTTTCCTATCAATACAATTATAGCATGGATAATAAACGATTATCATGAACAAGGAAATATAATAATAATAACTAATTTATTATTGCCTCTAGGGCATATTTCCAACATGGGGAAGGAGAGGTTGAGGAAGATGGCTCCAGCAGCAGCACGACGGCGTGGTGGTGGTGGAGCTGCAGTACTCCGGCAGGGCTTCGCCAAGCTCTATGGAGGAGGAGGAGGTGTTGGAGAGGGAGAGGGATGCACCAAAGGCGTGGTCTGAGAGGCCCTCCTTCCCCCACTATATATAGGGAGCCTAGGGGGGGCGCCGGCCCTAGGAGATGCAATCTCCTAGGGGGGCGGCGGCCAAGGGAGGAATCCCTCCTCCCCAAGGCACCTAGGAGGTGCCTTCCCCCTTTAGGACTCTTCCTTTCTTGATCTCCTGGCACATGGGCCTCTTGGGGCTGGTGCCCTTGGCCCATACAGGCCAAGGCGCACACCCCTACAGCCCATGTGGCCCCCTGGGGCAGGTGTCCCCACCCGGTGGACCCCTGGGACCCTTCCGGTGGTCCCGGTACAATACCGGTGACCCCAAAACTTGTCCCGACGGCCGAAATAGCACTTCCTATATATAATTATTTACCTCCGGACCATTCCGGAACTCCTCGTGACGTCCGGGATCTCATCCGGGACTCCGAACAACATTCGGGTTACTGCATATACATATCCCTACAACCCTAGCGTCACCGAACCTTAAGTGTGTAGACCCTACGGGTTCGGAAGACATGTAGACATGACCGAGATTGCTCTCAGGTCAATAACCAACAGCGGGATCTGGATACCCATGTTGGTTCCCACATGCTCCTCGATGATCTCATCGGATGAACCATGATGTCGAGGATTCAAGCAACCCCGTATACAATTCCCTTTGTCAATCGGTATGTTACTTGCCCGAGATTCGATCGTCGGTATCCCAATACCTCGTTCAATCTCGTTACCGGCAAGTCACTTTACTCGTACCGTAATTCATGATCCCGTGACCAGACACTTGGTCACTTTGAGCTCATATTGATGATGCATTACCGAGTGGGCCCAGTGACACCTCTCCGTCATACGGAGTGACAAATCCCAGTCTTGATCTGTGTCAACCCAACAGACACTTTCGGAGATACCCGTAGTATACCTTTATAGTCACCCAGTTACGTTGTGACGTTTGGTACACCCAAAGCACTCCTACGGTATCCGGGAGTTACACGATCTCATGGTCTAAGGAAAAGATACTTGACATTGGAAAACTCTAGCAAACGAACTATACGATCTTATGCTATGTTTAGGATTGGGTCTTGTCCATCACATCATTCTCCTAATGATGTGATCTCGTTGTCAATGACATCCAATGTCCATAGTCAGGAAACCATGACTATCTATTGATCAACGAGCTAGTCAACTAGAGGCTTACTAGGGACATGTTGGTGTCTATTATTCACACATGTATTACGATTTCCGGATAACACAATTATAGCATTAATAAAGACAATTATCATGAACAAGGAAATATAATAATAATCCTTTTATTATTGCCTCTAGGGCATATTTCCAACAGTTTGGTAGCACACAAAGTGTTCCTCCGGTAAATTAGAGTTGCATAATCTCATAGTCATAGGAACATGTATAAGTCATGAAGAAAGCAATATCAACATACTAAACGATCAAGTGCTAAGCTAACGAAATGGGTCAAGTCAATCACATCATTCTCCTAATGATGTGATCCCATTAATCAAATGACAACTCATGTCTATGGTTAGGAAACTTAACCATCTTTGATTAACGAGCTAGTCAAGTAGAGGCATACTAGTGACACTATGTTTGTCTATGTATTCACACATGTATTATGTTTCTGGAAAATACAATTCTAGCATGAATAATAAACATTTATCATGAAATAAGGAAATAAATAATAACTTTATTATTGCCTCTAGGGCATATTTTCTTCAGTCTCCCACTTGCGCTAGAGTCAATAATCTAGATTACATCACCATGTGATTAACATTGATAGTTCACATCATCATGTGATTAACACCCATAGTTCACATCGCCATGTGACCAACACCCAAAGGGTTTACTAGAGTCAATAATATAGTTCACATCGCTATGTGATTAACACCCAAAGATTACTAAGGTGTCATCATGTTTTGCTTGTGAGAGAAGTTTAGTCTACGGGTCTACCACATTGAGATCCATATGTATTTTGCAAATTTCTATGTCAACAATGCTCTGCATGGAGCTACTCTAACTAATTGCTCCCACTTTCAAAATGTATCCAGATTGAGACTTAGAGTCATCTGGATCAGTGTCAAAATTTGCATCGATGTAACCCTTTACGATGAACCTTTTGTCACCTCCATAATCGGGAAACATATCCTTATTCCACTAAGGATAATTTTGACCGCTGTCTAGTGATCTACTCCTAGATCACTATTGTACTCCCTTGCTAAACACAACGTAGGGTATACAATAGATCTAGTACACAGCATGACATACTTTTATAGAAACTATGGCTTAGGCATAGGGAATGACTTTCATTCTCTTTCTATCTTCTGCCGTGGTCGGGCTTTGAGTCTTACTCAATTTCACACCTTGTAACACAGGTAAGAACTCTTTATTTGACTATTCCATTTTGAACTACTTCAAAATCTTGTCAAGGTATGTACTCATTGAAAAAACTTATCAAGCATCTTGATCTATCTCTATAGATCTTGATGCTCCATATGTAAGTAGCTTCACCGAGGTCTTTATTTGAAAAACTCCTTTATGCTTTCCAGAAAATTCTACATTATTTCCGATCAACAATATGCCATTCACATATATTTATCAGAAATGCAGTAGTGCTCCCACTCACTTTCTTGTAAATACAGGCTTCACCACAAGTCTGTATAAAATTATATGATTTGATCAACTCATCAAAGCGTATATTCCAACTCTGAGATGCTTGCACCAGTCCATAGATGGATAGCTGGAGCTTGCACATTTTTTATAGTGCTTGCCTCCTTATTGGTAAAGGATGCAGCGGTACGAGCCTATAGAACAGATCATGTTCAAGTAAGGTCGTGAGCTTGCACATTTTGTTAGCACCTTTAGGATTGACAAAACCTTCTGGTTGCATCATATACAACTCTTCTTTAAGAAATCCATTAAGGGATGTAGTTTTGACATCCATTTGCCAGATTTCATAAAATGTGGCAATTTGTTAACATGATTCGGATAGACTTAAGCATCGTTACGAGTGAGAAAATATCATTGTAGTCAACACCTTGAACTTTGTCAAAACCTTTTTTTCGACAAGTCTAGCTTTGTAGATAATAACACTACTATCAGCGTCCGTCTTCCTCTTGAAGATCCATTTATTCTTAATGACTCACTGATACGTCTCCATCGTATCTACTTTTCCAAACACTTTTGCCCTTGTTTTGGACTCTAACTTGCATGATTTGAATGGAACTAATCCAGACTAACGTTGTTTTCAGCAGAATTGCCATGGTGTTATTTATGTGCAGAAACAAAAGTTCTCGGAATGACCTGAAACTCCACGGAGATTATTTTTGGAAATAATAAAAAATACTGGCAAAGAATCAAGGCCAGGGGGCCCACACCGCCCCCTACCTCATGGGCCCCCTGGAGCTCCTCCGACCTCAATTCCAACTCTATATATTCGTGTTCGGGGAGAAAAAAATAAAAAAGAAGGATTCATCGCGTTCTACGATACGGAGCCGCCGCCAAGCCCTAAACTCTCTCGGGGGGGCTAATCTGGAGTCCGTTCGGGTCTCTGGAGAGGGGAATCCATCGCCATCGTCATCATCAACCATACTCCATCACCAATTTCATGATGCTCACCGCCGTGCATGAGTAATTCCATCGTAGGCTTGCTGGACGGTGATGGGTTGGATGCGATTTATCATGTAATCGAGTTAGTTTTGTTAGGGTTTGATCCCTAGTATCCACCATGTTCTGAGATTGATATTGCTATGACTTTGCCATGCTTAATGCTTGTCACTAGGACCCGAGTGCCATGATTTCAGATCTGAACCTATTATGTTTTCATGAATATATGAGAGTTCTTGATCCTATCTTGCAAGTCTATAGTCACCTACTATGTGTAATGATCCGGCAACCCCGAAGTGACAATAATCGGGACCACTCCCGGTGATGACCGTAGTTTGAGGAGTTCATGTATTCACTATGTGTTAATGCTTTGGTCCGGTACTCTATTAAAAGGAGGCCTTAATATCCCTTAGTTTCCACTAGGACCCCGCTGCCATGGGAGGGTAGGACAAAAGATGTCATGCAAGTTCTTTTCCATAAGCACGTATGACTATATTCGGAATACATGCCTACATTACATTGATGAATTGGAGCTAGTTCTGTGTCACCTAGGTTATGACTGTTACATGATGAACCGCATCTGGCATAATTCTCCATCACCGATCCATTGCCTACGAGCTTTCCATATATTGTTCTTCGCTTATTTACTTTTCCCTTGCTATTGTTATCATCACTACAAAACACCAAAAATATTACTTTTGCTATCATTACCTTTTGCTACCATTGTTGGAAATATGCCCTAGAGGCAATAATAAAAGGATTATTATTATATTTCCTTGTTCATGATAATTGTCTTTATTCATGCTATAATTGTGTTATCCGGAAATCGTAATACATGTGTGAATAATAGACACCAACATGTCCCTAGTAAGCCTCTAGTTGACTAGCTCGTTGATCAATAGATAGTCATGGTTTCCTGATTATGGACATTGGATGTCATTGACAACGAGATCACATCATTAGGAGAATGATGTGATGGACAAGACCCAATCCTAAACATAGCATAAGATCGTATAGTTCGTTTGCTAGAGTTTTCCAATGTCAAGTATCTTTTCCTTAGACCATGAGATCGTGTAACTCCCAGATACCGTAGGAGTGCTTTGGGTGTACCAAACGTCACAACATAACTGGGTGACTATAAAGGTATACTACGGGTATCTACGAAAGTGTCTGTTGGGTTGACACGGATCAAGACTCGAATTTGTCACTCCGTATGACGGAGAGGTATCATTGGGCCCACTCGGTAATGCATCATCAATATGAGCTCAAAGTGACCAAGTGTCTGGTCACGGGATCATGAATTACGGTACGAGTAAAGTGACTTGCCGGTAACGAGATTGAACAAGGTATTGGGATACCGACGATCGAATCTCGGGCAAGTAACATACCGATTGACAAAGGGAATTGTATACGGGGTTGCTTGAATCCTCGACATCGTGGTTCATCCGATGAGATCATCGAGGAGCATGTGGGAACCAACATGGGTATCCAGATCCCGCTGTTGGTTATTGACCAGAGAGCGATCTCGGTCATGTCTACATGTCTCCTGAACCCGTAGGGTCTACACACTTAAGGTTCGGTGACGCTAGGGTTGTAGAGATATGTATATGCAGTAACCCAAATGTTGTTCGGAGTCCCGGATGAGATCCCGTACGTCACGAGGAGTTCCGGAATGGTCCGGAGGTAAAGAATTATATATAGGAAGTGCTATTTCGGCCGTCGGGACAAGTTTCGGGGTCACCGGTATTGTACCGGGACCACCGGAAGGGTCCCGGGGGTCCACCGGGTGGGGCCACCTGCCCCGGGGGGCCACATGGGCTGTAGGGGTGTGTGCCTTGGCCTATATGGGCCAAGGGCACCAGCCCCAAGAGGGCATGCGCCAGGAGATCAAGAAAGGAAGAGTCCTAAAGGGGGAAGGCACCTCCTAGGTGCCTTGGGGAGGAGGGATTCCTCCCTTGGCCGCCGCCCCCTAGGAGATTGCATCTCCTAGGGCCGGCGGCCCCCTAGGCTCCCTATATATAGTGGGGGAAGGAGGGCCTCTCAGACCACGCCTTTGGTGCCTCCCTCTCCCTCTCCAACACCTCCTCCTCCTCCATAGAGCTTGGCGAAGCCCTGCCGGAGTACTGCAGCTCCACCACCACCACGCCATCGTGCTGCTGCTGGATCCATCTTCCTCAACCTCTCCTTCCCCATTGCTGGATCAAGAAGGAGGAGACGTTACGCTGACCGTACGTGTGTTGAAACGCGGAGGTGCCATCCGTTCGGCGCTAGGATCTCCGGTGATTTGGATCACGTCGAGTACGCCTTCCTCATGCTCGTTCTTTGAACGCTTCCGCGCGTGATCTACAAAGGTATGTAGATGCAATCCAATCACTCGTTGCTAGATGAACTCCTAGATGGATCTTGGTGAAACCGTAGGAAAATTTTTGTTTTCTGCAACGTTCCCCAAATGTGGCATCATGAGCTAGGTCTATGCGTAGTTCTCTTGCACGACTAGAACACAATTTGTTATGGGCGTTGATGTTGTCAACTTTCTTGCCTCTACTAGTCTTATCTTGCTTCAACGTTACTGTGGGATGAAGCGGCCCGGACCAACCTTACACGTACGCTTACGTGAGACCGGTTCCACCGACTGACATGCACTAGTTGCATAAGGTGGCTGGCGGGTGTCTATCTCTCCCACTTTAGTTGGAGCGGATTCGATGAAAAGGGTCCTTATGAAGGGTAAATAGAAGTTGACAGATCACGTAGTGGCTTTAACGTAGGTAAGAAAACGTTCTTGCTAGAACCCTATTTCAGCCACGTAAAACTTGCAACAACAATTAGAGGACGTCTAACTTGTTTTTGCAGCAAGTGCTTTGTGATATGATATGGCCAAAGTTGTGATGAATGATGAATGATATATATGTGATGTATGAGATGTTCATGCTATTGTAATAGGAATCACGACTTGCATGTCGATGAGTATGACAACCGGCAGGAGCCATAAGAGTTGTCTTTATTTTTTGTATGACCCGCGTGTCATTGAGAAACGTCATGTAAATTACTTTACTTTATTGCTAAACCTGTTAGCCATAGTAGTAGAAGTAATAGTTGGCAAGCAACTTCATGGAGACACGATGATGGAGATCATGATGATGGAGATCATGGTGTCATGCCGGTGACAAGATGATCATGGAGCCCCAAGATGGAGATCAAAGGAGCTATGTGATATTGGCCATATCATGTCACTATTATTATTTGATTGCATGTGATGTTTATCATGTTTTTGCATCTTCTTTGCTTAGAACGATGGTAGTAAATAAGATGATCCCTCATAATAATTTCAAGAAAGTGTTCCCCCTAACTGTGCACCGTTGCGACAGTTCGTTGTTTCGAAGCACCACGTGATGATCGGGTGTTAGATTCCATCGTTCACATACAACGGGTGTAAGACAGATTTACACATGCAAACACTTAGGTTGACTTGACGAGCCTAGCATGTACAGACATGGCCTCGGAACACAGAAGACCGAAAGGTCGAGCATGAGTCGTATAGAAGATACGATCAACATGAAGATGTTCACCGATGTTGACTAGTCCGTCTCACGTGATGATCGGACACGGCCTAGTTAACTCGGATCATGTTATACTTAGATTACTGGAGGGATGTCTATCTAAGTGGGAGTTCATTGAATAATTTGATTAGATGAACTTAATTATCATGAACTTAGTCTAAAATCTTTACAATATGTCTTGTAGATCAAATGGCCAACGTAGTCCTCAACTTCAACGCGTTCCTAGAGAAAACCAAGCTGAAAGACGATGGCAGCAACTACACGGACTGGGTCCGGAACCTGAGGATCATCCTCATAGCTGCCAAGAAAGATTATGTCCTACAAGCACCGCTAGGTGACGCACCCGTCCCACAGAACCAAGACGTTATGAACGCTTGGCAGACACGTGCTGATGATTACTCCCTCGTTCAGAGCGGCATGCTTTACAGCTTAGAACCGGGGCTCCAAAAATGTTTTGAGAGACATGGAGCATATGAGATGTTCGAAGAGCTGAAAATGGTTTTCCAAGCTCATGCCCGGGTCGAGAGATATGAAGTCTCCGACAAGTTCTTCAGCTGTAAGATGGAGGAAAATAGTTCTGTCAGTGAGCACATACTCACAATGTCTGGGTTACATAACCGATTGACTCAGCTGGGAGTTAATCTCCCAGATGACGCGGTCATTGACAGAATCCTCCAGTCGCTTCCACCAAGCTACAAGAGCTTTCTGATGAACTTCAATATGCAGGGGCTGGAAAAGACCATTCCTGAGGTATTTGCAATGCTGAAATCAGCAGAGGTAGAAGTCAAAAAGGAACATCAAGTGTTGATGGTGAATAAAACCACTAAGTTCAAGAAAGGCAAGGGTAAGAAGAACTTCAAGAAGGACGGCAAGGGAGTTGCCGCGCCCGGTAAGCAAGTTGTCGGGAAGAAGCCAAAGAATGGACCCAAGCCCGAGACTGAGTGCTTTTATTGCAAGGGAAGTGGTCACTGGCAGCGAAACTGCCCCAAATACTTAGCGGACAAGAAGGCCGGCAAAACCAAAGGTATATGTGATATACATGTAATTGATGTGTACCTTACCAGTATTCGTAGTAGCTCCTGGGTATTTGATACCGGTGCGGTTGCTCACATTTGTAGCTCAAAACAGGAGCTGCGGAATAAGCGGAGACTGGCGAAGGACGAGGTGACGATGCGCGTCGGGAATGGTTCCAAGGTAAATGTGATCGCCGTCGGCACGCTACCTCTACATTTACCTTCGGGATTAGTTTTAAACCTTAATAATTATTATTTAGTGCCAGCTTTGAGCATGAACATTGTATCAGGATCTCGTTTAATTTGAGATGGCTACTCATTTAAATCCGAGAATAATGGTTGTTCTATTTATATGAGAGATATGTTTTATGGTCATGCTCCAATGGTGAATGGTTTATTCTTAATGAATCTCGAGCGTAATGCTCCACATGTTCATAGTGTGAGTACCAAAAGATGTAAGATTGATAATGATAGTCCCACATACTTGTGGGACTGCTGCCTTGGTCACATAGGTGTCAAACGCATGAAGAAGCTCCATGCTGATGGACTTTTAGAGTCTCTTGATTACGAATCATTTGACACATGCGAACCATGCCTCATGGGTAAAATGACCAAGACTCCATTCTCAGGAACAATGGAGCGAGCAACCAACTTATTGGAAATCATACATACTGATGTGTGCGGTCCAATGAGTGTTGAGGCTCGCGGTGGCTATCGTTTTGTTCTCACCCTCACAGATGACTTGAGTAGATATGGGTATGCCTACTTAATGAAACACAAGTCTGAGACCTTTGAAAAGTTCAATGAATTTCAGAGTGAGGTTGAGAATCAACGTGATAGGAAAATCAAGTTCCTGCGATCAGATCGTGGAGGAGAATACTTGAGTCACGAGTTTGGCACACACTTAAGAAAATGTGGAATAGTTTCACAACTCACGCCGCCTGGAACACCTCAGCGTAATGGTGTGTCCGAATGTCGTAATCGCACTCTATTAGATATGGTGCGATCTATGATGTCTCTTACCGATTTACCGCTATCTTTTTGGGGCTGTGCTTTAGAGACTGCCGCATTCACTTTAAATAGGGCTCCGTCGAAATCCGTTGAGATGACACCGTATGAATTATGGTTTGGAAAGAAACCTAAGCTGTCGTTTCTAAAAGTTTGGGGATGCGATGCTTATGTCAAGAAACTTCAACCTGAAAAGCTCGAACCCAAGTCGGAAAAATGCGTCTTCATAGGATACCCTAAAGAAACTATTGGGTATACCTTCTACCTCAGATCCGAAGGCAAGATCTTTGTTGCCAAGAATGGATCCTTTCTGGAGAAAGAGTTTCTCTCGAAAGAAGTAAGTGGGAGGAAAGTAGAACTTGATGAAGTATTACCTCTTGAACCGGAAAATGGCGCAACTCAAGAAAATGTTCCTGAGGTGCCTGTACCGATTAGAGAGGAAGTTAATGATGATGATCATGAAACTTCAGATCAAGTTGATACTGAAATTCGAAGGTCCACAAGGACACGTTCCGCACCAGATTGGTACGGCAACCCTGTCTTGGAAATCATGTTGTTAGACAACGGTGAACCTTCGAACTATGAAGAAGTGATGGCGGGCCCGGATTCCGACAAATGGCTAGAAGCCATGAAATCCGAGATAGGATCCATGTATGAAAACGAAGTATGGACTTTGACTGACTTACCTGTTGAGCGGCGAGCCATAGAAAATAAATGGATCTTTAAGAAGAAGACGGACGCGGATGGTAATGTGACCATCTATAAAGCTCGGCTTGTCGCTAAGGGTTATCGACAAGTTCAAGGGGTTGACTACGATGAGACTTTCTCACCAGTAGCGAAGCTAAAGTCCATCCGAATCATGTTAGCGATTGCTGCATTCTACGATTATGAGATATGGCAAATGGACGTCAAAACGGCATTCCTTAATGGTTTCCTTAAGGAAGAATTGTATATGATGCAGCCGGAAGGTTTTGTCGATCCTAAGAATGCTAACAAGGTGTGCAAGCTCCAACGCTCGATTTATGGGCTGGTGCAAGCATCTCGGAGTTGGAACATTCGCTTTGATGAGATGATCAAAGCGTTTGGGTTTACACAGACTTATGGAGAAGCCTGCGTTTACAAGAAAGTGAGTGGGAGCTCTGTAGCATTTCTCATATTATATGTAGATGACATACTTTTGATGGGAAATGATAAAGAACTCTTGGACAGCATTAAGGCCTACTTGAATAAGAATTTTTCAATGAAGGACCTTGGAGAAGCTGCTTATATATTAGGCATCAAGATCTATAGAGATAGATCGAGACGCCTCATAGGTCTTTTACAAAGCACATACCTTGATAAGATATTGAAGAAGTTCAATATGGATCAGTCTAAGAAGGGGTTCTTACCTGTGTTACAAGGTGTGAAATTGAGCTCAGCTCAATGTCCGACCACGACAGAAGATATAGAAGAGATGAGTGTCATCCCCTATGCCTCAGCCATAGGTTCTATTATGTATGCCATGTTGTGTACCAGACCTGACGTAAACCTTGCCGTGAGTTTGGTAGGAAGGTACCAAAGTAATCCCGGCAAGGAACACTGGACAGCGGTCAAGAATATCCTGAAGTACCTGAAAAGGACTAAGGAAATGTTTCTCGTTTATGGAGGTGACGAAGAGCTCGTCGTAAAAGGTTACGTCGACGCTAGCTTTGACACAGATCTGGATGACTCTAAGTCACAAACCGGATACATGTATATTTTGAATGGTGGGGCAGTAAGCTGGTGCAGTTGCAAGCAGAGCGTCGTGGCAGGATCTACATGTGAAGCGGAGTACATGGCAGCCTCGGAGGCAGCGCATAAAGCAATTTGGGTGAAGGAGTTCATCACCGACCTAGGAGTCATACCCAATGCGTCGGGGCCAATCAAACTCTTTTGTGACAACACTGGAGCTATTTCACTTGCCAAGGAGCCCAGGTTTCACAAGAAGACCAGGCACATCAAGCGTCGCTTTAACTCCATTCGTGAAAATCTTCAAGATGGAGACATAGATATTCATAAAGTACATACGGACCTGAATGTAGCAGATCCGTTGACTAAACCTCTCCCTAGAGCAAAACATGATCAACACCAGAATTCCATGGGTGTTCGATTCATCGCAATGTAACTAGATTATTGACTCTAGTGCAAGTGGGAGACTGTTGGAAATATGCCCTAGAGGCAACAATAAAAGGATTATTATTATATTTCCTTGTTCATGATAATTGTCTTTATTCATGCTATAATTGTGTTATCCGGAAATCGTAATACATGTGTGAATAATAGACACCAACATGTCCCTAGTAAGCCTCTAGTTGACTAGCTCGTTGATCAATAGATAGTCATGGTTTCCTGACTATGGGCATTGGATGTCATTGACAACGAGATCACATCATTAGGAGAATGATGTGATGGACAAGACCCAATCCTAAACATAGCAGAAGATCGTATAGTTCGTTTGCTAGAGTTTTCCAATGTCAAGTATCCTTTCCTTAGACCACGAGATCGTGTAACTCCCGGATACCGTAGGAGTGCTTTGGGTGTACCAAACGTCACAACGTAACTGGGTGACTATAAAGGTATACTACGGGTATCTCCGAAAGTGTCTGTTGGGTTGACACGGATCAAGACTGGGATTTGTCACTCCGTATGACGGAGAGGTACCACTGGGCCCACTCGGTAATGCATCATCAATATGAGCTCAAAGTGACCAAGTGTCTGGTCACGGGATCATGAATTACGGTGCGAGTAAAGTGACTTGCCGGTAACGAGATTGAACGTGGTATTGGGATACCGACGATTGAATCTCGGGCAAGTAACATACCGATTGACAAAGGGAATTGTATACGGGGTTGCTTGAATCCTCGACATCGTGGTTCATCTGATGAGATCATCAAGGAGCATGTGGGAACCAACATGGGTATCCAGATCCCGCTGTTGGTTATTGACCGGAGAGCGATCTCGGTCATGTCTACATGTCTCCCGAACCCGTAGGGTCTACACACTTAAGGTTCGGTGACGCTAGGGTTGTAGGGATATATATATGCAGTAACCCGAATATTGTTCGGAGTCCCGGATGAGATCTCGGACGTCACGAGGAGCTCCGGAATGGTCCGGAGGTAAAGAATTATATATAGGAAGTGCTATTTTGGCCGTCGGGACAAGTTTCGGGGTCACCGGTATTGTATCGGGACCACCGGAAGGGTCCCGAGGGTCCACCGGGTGGGGCCACCTGCCCCGGGGTGCCACATGGGCTGTAGGGGTGTGCGCCTTGGCCTATATGGGACAAGGGCACCAGCCCCAAGAGGCCCATGCGCCAGGAGATCAAGAAAGGAAGAGTCCTAAAGGGGGAAGGCACCTCCTATGTGCCTTGGGGAGGAGGGATTCCTCCCTTGGCCGCCGCCCCCCTAGGAGATTGCATCTCCTAGGGCCGCCCCCCCTAGGCTCCCTATATATAGTGGGGGAAGGAGGGCCTCTCAGACCACGCCTTTGGTGCCTCCCTCTCCCTCTCCAACACCTCCTTCTCCTCCATAGAGCTTGGCGAAGCCCTGCCAGAGTACTGCAGCTCCACCACCACCACGCCGTCGTGCTGCTGCTGGAGCCATCTTCCTCAACCTCTCCTTCCCCATTGCTGGATCGAGAAGGAGGAGACGTTATGCTGACCGTACGTGTGTTGAAACGCGGAGGTGCCGTCCGTTCGGCGCTAGGATCTCCGGTGATTTGGATCACGTCGAGTACGCCTTCCTCATCCCTGTTCTTTGAACGCTTCCGCGCGTAATCTACAAAGGTATGTAGATTCAATCCAATCACTCGTTGCTAGATGAACTCCTAGATGGATCTTGGTGAAACCATAGGAAAATTTTTGTTTTCTGCAACGTTCCCCAACAACCATTACCACTACTATCATATTACTTTGCTACTAAATACTTTGCTGCAGATACTAAGTTTCCAGGTGTGGTTGAATTGACAACTCAGCTGCTAATACTTGAGAATATTCTTTGGCTCCCCTTGTGTCGAATCAATAAATTTGGGTTGAATACTCTACCCTCGAAAACTATTGCGATCCCCTATACTTGTGGGTTATCAAGACTATTTTTTGGCGCCGTTGCCGGGGAGCATAGCTCTATTCTTTGAGTCACTTGGGATTTATATATGCTTATCATTATGAAGAACTTGAGAGATCCAAAAACCAAGATTTATCCCTCAACTACGAGGGGAGGTAAGGAACTGCCATCTAGCTCTGCACTTGATTCACCTTCTGTTTTGAGTAAGCTTGCGACACCTAAACCTGCTTCTGTTATTAATTCTGATATGTCGCATGTTATTGATGATACCACTTCTGCTATGCATGATACTTATGATGAAACTACTTCTATGCTTGATACTACTGTGCCACTTGGTGAATTTCTTGGTGAACAACTTGCTAGGGCTAGAGAGAATGAAATTATTGAAACTGATAATATTGATGAAAGTAATGATGAAGGCTCTCCTAATAAATATGAATTACATGTTGTGCCTGAGGGCTATGTTATGGATGAAGAAACTAAAAGAGACTTTCTTGCTTGCAATGATAGAAGTGATCTTAAGAAATTATTAGCTAAGCTTAAACAAAAAAATCTGAATGCTAGAATGAAATATGATCCTGCTTATGCTACTTCACCTATCTTTGTTACTGATAAGGATTGTGAATTATCTATTGATCCTGATATAATTACTTTGGTTGAATCTGATCCTTTTTATGGCTATGAATCTGAAACTGTTGTGGCACATCTTACTAAATTAAATGATATAGCTACCATGTTCACTAATGACGAGAGAACTCGCTACTTTTATATCCTTAAAATATTTCCATTCTCATTAAAGGGTGATGCTAAGATATGGTTTAATTCTCTTGATCCTGGTTGTGTGCATAGTCCCCAGGATATGATTTATTACTTCTCTGCTAAATATTTCCCTGCTCATAAGAAACAAGCTGCTTTAAGGGATATATATATATATATATATATATATATATATAATTTTGTGCAAATTGAAGAAGAGAGTCTCCCACAAGCTTGGGGGAGGCTTCTCCAATTACTTAATGCTTTGCATGATCATCCTCTTAAGAACAATGAAATACTTGATATCTTTTATAATGGACTAACCGATGCTTTCAGAGATTACCTGGATAGTTGTGTTGGTTCTGTTTTCAGGGAAAGGACACAAGATGAAGCTAAAATTCTATTGAATAATATGTTGACAAATGAAAATAATTGGACACTTTCTGAGCCAGCCCCTGAGCCTATTCCTAAACCAACTCCTAAGAAAAGAGGTGTTCTATTTCTCAGTCTTGAAGATATGCAAGAGGCAAAGAAATCTATGAAGGAAAAGGGTATTAAAGCTGAAGATGTTAAGAATTTACCTCCTATTGAAGAAATACACGGTCTTAATCTACCGCCTTTTGAAGAAACATATGATCTTAATCCATCACCTATTGAAGAAACACATGGTCTTGATAACCCGACAAAGGTAGGTGCTACGTCTTGAGCTTGCATTGGTTTTCCCCGAAGAGGAAGGGATGATGCAGCGGAGTAGCGTAAGTATTTCCCTCAGTTTTTGAGAACCAAGGTATCAATCCAGTAGGAGGCCACGCTCAAGTCCCTCGTACCTGCACAAAGCGATAGCTACTCGCAACCAACACAATTAGGGGTTGTCAAGCCCTTCACGGACACTTACGAGAGTGAGATCTGATAGATAGAATATTTTTGGTATTTTTGATATAAAGATGCAAGGTAAAAAGTAAAGGCAAAGTAAATAGCAAAACAATATTAAAGTGATGGAGATTGATATGATGAGAATAGACCCAGGGGCCATAGGTTTCACAAGTGGCTTCTCTCAAGAGCATAAGTATTCTACGGTGGGTGAACAAATTACTGTTGAGCAATTGATAGAATTGTGCATAATTATGAGAATATCTAGGCATGATCATGTATATAGGCATCACGTCCGTAACAAGTAGATCGAAACGATTCTGCATCTACTACTATTACTCCACTCATCGACCGCTATCCAGCATGCATCTAGAGTATTAAGTTAAAAACAGAGTAACGCCTTAAGCAAGATGACATGATGTAGAGAGATAAATTCATGCAATATGAAATAAACCCCATCTTGTTATCCTCGATGGCAATGATACAATACGTGCCTTGCTGCCCCTTCTGTCACTGGGTAAGGACACCGCAAGATCGAACCCAAAGCTAAGCACTTCTCCCATGGCAAGAACTACTAATCTAGTTAGCCAAACCAAATGGATAATTCGAAGAGACTTGCAAAGATAACCAATCATACATAAAAGAATTCAGAGAAGATTCAAATATTATTCATAGATAGACTTGATCATAAACCCACAATTCATTGGTCCCAACAAACACACCGCCAAAAGAAGATTACATCGAATAGATCTCCACGAGAGAGGGGGGAACTTTGTATTGAGAGTCAAAGAGAGGGAAGAAGCCATCTAGCTACTAACTATGGACCCGAAGGTCTGAGGTAAACTACTCACACTTCATCGGAGAGGCTATGATGATGTAGAAGCCCTCCGTGATGACGGCCCTCTTCCGGTGGAGCTCTGGAATAGGCCCCAAGATGGGATCTCGTGTATACAGAAAGTTGCGGCAGTGGAATTAGGTTTTTGGCTCATGTTCTGATCGTTTGGGGGTACGTGTGTATATATAGGAGGAAGAAGTACGCTGGAGGAGCAACGAGGGGCCCACGAGGCAGGAGGCGCGCCCTAGGGGGTGGCGCCCCCACCCTCGTGACCGCCTCTTTTGTTCCTTGGAGCAGGGTCCAAGTCTCTGGATCATGTTCGGTGAGAAAATCACGTTCTCGAAGATTTTATTCCGTTTGGACTCCGTTTGATATTCCGTTTCTTCGAAACACTGAAAGAGGCAAAAAACAGCAATTCTGGGCTGGGCCTCCAGTTAATAGGTTATTCCCAAAAATAATATAAAAGTGGAAAATAAAGCCCAATATAGTCCAAAACAGTAGATAATATAGCATGGAGCAATAAAAAATTATAGATACGTTGGAGACGTATCAGGCATCCCCAAGCTTAATTCCTGCTCGTCCTCGAGTAGGTAAATGATAAAAAGAGAATTTTTGATGCGGAGTGCTACTTGGCATAATTTCAATGCAAATCTTCTTAATTGTGGTATGAATATTCAGATTAGAAAGATTCAAGACAAAGGTTTATATTGACATAGAAAATAATAATAATTCAAGCATACTAACAAAGCAATTATGTCTTCTCAAAATAACATGGCTAAAGAAAGTTATCCCTACAAAATCATATGTCTGGCTATGCTCCATCTTCCCCACACAAAGTATTTAAATCATGCACAACCCCGATGACAAGCCAAGCAATTGTTTCATACTCTAACTTTTTCAAAACTTTTTCAATCTTCACGCAATACATGAGCGTGAGCCATGGATATAGCACTATGGGTGGAATAGAATGGTGGTTGTGGAGAAGAAAAAAAGGGAAAAGATAGTCTCACATCAACTAGGCGTAGCAACGGGCTATGGAGATGCCCATTAATAGATATCAATGTGAGTGAGTAGGGATTGCCATGCAACGGATGCACTAGAGCTATAAATATATGAAAGCTCGACAAAAGAAACTAGTGGGTGTGCATCCAACTTGCTTGCTCATGAAGACCTAGGGCAATTTGAGGAAGCCCATCATTGGAATATACAAGCCAAGTTCTATAATGAAAGATTCCCACTAGTATATGAAAGTGATAACATGAGAGACTCTCTACTATGAAGATCATGGTGCTACTTTGAAGCACAAGTGTGGTAAAAGGATAGTAACATTGTCCCTTCTCTATTTTTCTCTCATTTTATATATATATATATATATTTTTATATGGCCTTTCTCTTTTTTATGGCCTTTCTCTTTTTTATTTGGGCTTCTTTGGCCTCTCTTTTTTCGTCCGGATTCTCATCCCGACTTGTGGGGGAATCATAGTCTCCATCATTCTTTCCTCACTGGGACAATGCTCTAATAATGATGATCATCACACTTTTATTTTTCTTACAACTCAACAATTACAACTCGATACTAAAACAAGGTATGACTCTATGTGAATGCATCCGGCGGTGTACCGGGATATGCAATATGACAATGATGAATGTGTCATGATGAACTAGATGGTGGAAAGTTGCATGGCAATATATCTCGGAATGACTATGGAAATGCCATAATAGGTAGGTATGGTGGCTGTTTTGAGGAAGGTATATGGTAGGTGTATGATACCGGCGAAAGTTGCGCGGTATTAGAGAGGCTAGCAAGGGTGGAAGGGTGAGAGTGCGTATAATCCATGGACTCAACATTAGTCATAAAGAACTCATATACTTATTGCAAAAATTTAGAAGCTATCAAAGCAAAGTACTACGCGCATGCTCCTAGGGGGATAGATTGGTAGGAAAAGACCATCGCTCGTCCCCGACCGCCACTCATAAGGAAGACAATCAATAAATAAAGCATGCTCCGACTTCATCACATAACGGTTCACCATACGTGCATGCTACAGGAATCACAAACTTCAACACAAGTATTCTTTAATTTCACAACTACTCAACTAGCATGTCTTTAATATTATCACCTCAATATCTCAAAACAATTATCATGCTTCAATCTTTTCTTAGTATTCAACACACTCAAAAGAAAGTTTCACAAATCTTGAATACCAAGCATATTATTATTAGGAAAATTACCATGCTATTAGGAGACTCTCAAATTAATTTAAGTGAAGCATGAGAGATCAAGAGTTTCTTTAAAACGAATCCACCATCGTGCTCTAAAAGATCTAAGTGAAGCACATATAGCAAAATTATCTAGCTCAAAAGATATAAGTGAAGCACATAGAGTATTCTATCAAATTTTAATTCATGTATGGCTCTCTCAAAAGGTGTGTACAGCAAGGATGATTGTGGTATACTAGAAAACAAAGACACAAATAATACAAGACGCTCCAAGCAAAACACATATCATGTTGGTGAATAAAATATAGCTCCAAGTAAATTACCGATGGAAGTGGACGAAAAGAGGGGATGCCTTCCGGTGCATCCCCAAGCTTTAACTTTTTGGTGTCCTTGGATTATCTTGGGGGTGCCATGGGCATCCCCAAGCTTAGGCTCTTGCCACTCCTTGTTTCATAATCCATCAAAAGAATTCACCCAAAACTTGAAAACTTCACAACACAAAACTCAAAATAGAAAACTCGTGAGCTCCGTTAGCGAAAGAAAACAAAAGACCACTTCAAGGTACTGTAATGAACTCATTATTTATTTATATTGGTGTTAAAACTACTGTATTCCAACTTCTCTATGGATTATAAACTATTTTACTAGCCATAGATTTATCAAAAATAAGCAAACAACACACGAAAAACAGAATCTGTCAAAAACAGAACAGTCTGTAGTAATCTGTAGCTAGAACAAGATATGGAACCCCAAAAATTATAAAATAAATTTCTGGACGTGAGGAATTTATCTATTAATCATCTTCAAAAAGAATTAACTAGATACCGCTCTTCAAATAAAAATGACAGCAGTTCTCGTGAGCGCTAAAGTTTCTGTTTTTTTACAGCAAGTTCAACAAGACTTTCCCAATGGTTCTACTTGGCACAAACACTAATTAAACACAAAAACACAACCTAAACAGAGGCTAAATAATTTATTTATTGAATAACAGCAAGGATAAATATTGGGTTGTCTCCCAGCAAGTGCTTTTCTTAAAATCCTTAAAGCTAGGCATTGATAATTTTAATGATGCTCACATGAAAGACAAGAATTGAAGCACAAACAGAGCATCATAAAACACGTGACAAACACATCTAAGTCTAACATACTTCCTATGCATAGGCATTTTATAGGCAAACAAATTATCAAGGCAAGCAAAAACTAGCATATGCAAGGAAGCGGAAAGAAACAATAGCAATCTCAACATAACGAGAGGTAATTTAGTAACATGAAAATTTCTACCACCATATTTTACTCTCTCATAATAATTATATGTAGGATCATAAGCAAATTCAACAAAGTAGCTATCACATAAAATAATTTCAACACAATCCACATGCATGCAAAGTTGACACTCTTCCAAAATAGTGGGATTAACATTAACTAAAGTCATGACCTTTCCAAACCCACTTTCAATATTATTGCAAACATTATAATCAATCTCATATTCATCATGGGGTTTAAATAAATTTTCAAGACCAAAAGAAGAATCACCCCAATCATGATCATTGCAACAAGTAGAGGACATAGCAAAACTAGCATCCCCAAGCTTAGGATTTTGCATATTATTTGCACAATTTACATGAATAGAATTTATAATAAAATCATTGCAATCATGCTTTTTATTCAAAGATCTATCGTGAATCGTTTCATAAAGTAATTCATCACACTTTTCAGATTCATGAATTTCAAGGAAAACCTCATAAAGATAATCTAGTGCACAAAACTCACTAGCAATTGGTTCATCATAATTAGATCTCTTAAAAAGATTAGCAAGCGGATGAGGATCCATAGATCTTAGGTTCTCTGTTTAGTAATAAATAAACAACTATTCCAACCATACGAGCAAACAAGAAACGGGCAAAAAGAGGCAAATAGAGAGGGAGGATAGAGAGAGAGGGCGAATAAAACGGCAAGGGTGAATTGGGGGGGAGAGGAAAACGAGAGGCAAATGGCAAATAATGTAATGCGAGAGTTAGGGCTTGTGATGGGTACTTGGTATATTGACTTTTTGCGTAGACTTCCCGGCAACGGCGCCAGAAATCCTTCTTGCTACGTCTTGAGCTTGCATTGGTTTTCCTCGAAGAGGAAGGGATGATGCAGCAGAGTAGCGTAAGTATTTCCCTCAGTTTTTGAGAACCAAGGTATCAATCCAGTAGGAGGCCACGCTCAAGTCCCTCGTACCTGCACAAAGCGATAGCTACTCGCAACCAACGCAATTAGGGGTTGTCAAGCCCTTCACAGTCACTTAAGAGAGTGAGATCTAATAGATAGAATATTTTTGGTATTTTTGATATTTTTGATATAAAGATGCAAGGTAAAAAGTAAAGGCAAAGTAAATAGAAAAACAATATTAAAGTGGTGGAGATTGATATGATGAGAATAGACCCGGGGGCCATAGGTTTCACTAGTGGCTTCTCTCAAGAGCATAAGTATTCTACGGTGGGTGAACAAATTACTGTTGAGTAATTGATAGAATTGTGCATAATTATGAGAATATCTAGGCATGATCATGTATATAGGCATCACGTCCGTGACAAGTAGATCGAAACGATTCTGCATCTACTACTATTACTCCACTCATCGACCGCTATCCAGCATGCATCTAGAGTATTAAGTTAAAAACAAAGTAACGCCTTAAGCAAGATGACATGATGTAGAGAGATAAATTCATGCAATATTAAATAAACTCCATCTTGTTATCCTCGATGGCAACGATACAATACGTGCCTTGCTGCCCCTTCTGTCACTGGGTAAGGACACCGCAAGATTGAACCCAAAGCTAAGCACTTCTCCCATGGCAAGAACTACCAATCTAGTTGGCCAAACCAAATGGATAATTCAAAGAGACTTGCAAAGATAACCAATCATACATAAAAGAATTCAGAGAAGATTCAAATATTATTCATAGATAGACTTGATCACAAACCCACAATTCATTGGTCTCAACAAACACACCACAAAAAGAAGATTACATCGAATAGATCTCCATGAGAGAGGGGGAACTTTGTATTGAGATTCAAAGAGAGAGAAGAAGCCATCTAGCTACTAACTATGGACCCGAAGGTCTGAGGTAAACTACTCACACTTCATCGGAGAGGCTATGATGATGTAGAAGCCCTCCGTGATGACGGCCCTCTTCCGGCGGAGCTCCGGAACAGGCCCAAAGATGGGATCTCGTGGATACAGAAAGTTGCGGCGGTGGAATTAGGTTTTTGGCTCTTGTTCTGATCGTTTGGGGGTACGTGTGTATATATAGGAGGAAGAAGTACGCCGGAGGAGCAACGAGGGGCCGACGAGGCAGGGGGCACACCCTAGGGGGGCGCGCCCCCCACCCTCGTGACCGCCTCTTTTGTTCCTTGGAGCAGGGTCCAAGTCTCGTGGATCACGTTCGGTGAGAAAATCACGTTCCCGAAGATTTTATTCCGTTTGGACTCCGTTTGATATTCCGTTTCTTCGAAACACTGAAATAGGCAAAAAAACAGCAATTCTGGGCTGGGCCTCCGGTTAATAGGTTAGTCCCAAAAATAATATAAAATTGGAAAATAAAGCCAAATATAGTCCAAAACAGTAGATAATATAGCATGGAGCAATCAAAAATTATAGATAAGTTGGAGACATATCAGTAGTAAAGGTAAATTCTCTCTATAGATATGATAAAGCTGAAATCCCTCCTACTAAGTTTGCTAGCCAATGTTTGGATGAGTTTGATAACTTTATGGTTAAGCAAGAAGACTTCAATGCTTATTTTGGAAGACAATTGAAACAAAATGCTTATATGATATAACACTTGGGTGATTATATGTCTAGAGTTAAAGGTGAACTTAAACTCATTAGTAAACATGCTTCTATGGTTACCACTCAAGTAGAACAAGTACTTAAAGCTCAGAATGATTTGCTCAATGAATTAAATAGTAAGAAAAATGATAATGTTGTTAGAGTTATGACTAGATGTGGTAAGATGACTCAGGAACCTTTGTATCCTAAAGGCCACCCCAAGAGAATTGAGCAAGATTCTCAGAGAAATAATATAGATGTGCCTAGTCCTTCTAAAAGGAAGAAAAAGAAAAATGATAGGACTTTGCATGCTTCTAGTGAACCTGTTATTGACACACCTGAGAATTCCAATGATATTTCTATTTCTGATGCTGAAACACAATCTGGTAATGAACATGAAACTAGTGATAATGTTAATGATGATGTTCATGTTGATGCTCAACCTAGTAATGATAGTGATATAGAAATTGAACCTGCTGTTGATCTTGATAACCCACAATCAAAGAATCAACTTTATGATAAGAAAGACTTTGTTGCTATGAAGCATGTTAAAGAAAGAGAACCATGGGTTCAGAAACCCATTCCTTTCCCTCCCAAACCATCCAAGAAAAATGATGATGAGGATTTTGAGCGCTTTGCTGAAATGATTAGACCTATCTTTTGTGTATGCTATTAACTGACATGCTCAAAATGAATCCTTATGCTAAGTACATGAAGGATATTGTGACAAATAAAAGAAAGATATCGGAAGCTGAAATTTCCACCATGCTTGCTAATTATACTTTTAAGGGTGGAATACCAAAGAAACTTGGAGATCCAGGAGTACCAACTATACCATGCTCCATTAAAAGAAACTATGTTAAAACTGCTTTATGTGATCTTGGATCCGGTGTTAGTGTTATGCCTCTCTCTTTATATCGAGTTGACACCTACTGAAATATCTTTGCAAATGGCTGATAAATCAACTGCTATACATGTCGGTATTTGTGAGGATGTGCCTGCTGTGGTTGCAAACGTTACTATTTTAATGGACTTTGTTATTCTTGATATTCCCGAGGACGATAGTATGTCTATTATTCTTGGAAGACCCTTTTTGAATACTGTAGGGGTTGTTATTGATTGCACCAAAGGCAATGTCACTTTTCATGTTAATGGTAATGAGCATATGGTGCACTTTCCGAGGAAACAACCTCAAGTTCACAGTATCAATTCTATTGGAAAAATTCCATCGATTATTTTAGGAGGCTTTGAATTTCCTCTTCCTACTGTCAAGAAGAAATATGATATTCTTATTGTTGGGGATATTCATATCCCCATTGAGGTAACCTAGTGTTATTCGAAATTTCTCCGGTTTCATGTTACTCGAAATAAGTTTGTTAACAAGACTTGATCAACCTTGTTAGTGGATTCCTTTTGATGAGCATGAGATGGATGAACTTAGAAAACACAACTCTCTGTACCCTCGTTTTACTTTCTGTTATTTATATTAAATAAAGCAAAAATAATAATTTCTGTATGTTTTCTAATTATTCGTGCAATATAAAAATACCCCGAAAATAGGTATGTCAAGATAAATATATGAGTGGAGCTGCAGCAAGCGACTAGCAAGTATGGTGGCTAGCTTATACACAAAAGAGAGTGAGAAGAGGAGGCAAAGCGCGAGCAAGAAACTAAAGAGAAACCTGCGCAAACATTAATCCAACACCGTGTCCACTTCCCGGACTCCGTCGAGAAGAGACCATCACGGTAACACACTCAGTTGATTCATTTTAATTAAGTTAAGGTTCAAGTTGTCTACAACCGGACATTAACAAATTCCCATCTGCCCATAACCACGGGCATGGCTTTCAAAAGTTCAAATCCCTGCAGGGGAGTCCCAACTTAGCCCATGACAAGCTCTCACGGTCAACGAAGGAATAGACCTCCTCCCAAGACGTTCCGATCAGACTCGGTATCTCAGTAATTCAAGACACTTCGACAGGTTAAAACAAGACCAGCAACACCGCCCGAATGTGCCGACAAATCCCGATAGGAGCTGCACATATCTCTTTCTCAGGGCACACTCAGATTATCCAAACTTCCGGTAGGCCAGCCCAGAGTTGCCCCTGGTAGCCACCGGCGGCTGACGGTTTGGACCAACACTCAGAGGAGCACTGGCCCGAGGGGGTTAAAATAATGATGACCCTTGAGTCTGCAGAACCCAAGGGAAAGAAAAGGCTAGGTGGCAAATGGTAAAACCAAGGTTGGGCATTGCTGGAAAAGCTTTAATCAAGGCGAACTATCAAGGGGTTCCCATTATAACCCAACCGCGTAAGGAACGCAAAATCCGGGAACATAACACCGATATGACGGAAAATAGGGCGGCAAGAGTGGAACAAAACACTAGGCGAGAGGCCGAGCCTTCCACCCTTTACCAAGTACATAGGTGCATTAAGATAACAAGATAATATAATGATATCCCAACAAGTAAATAAATGTTCCAACGAGGAACGGCCTCCAATCTTCACCTGCAACTAGTAACGCTATAAGAGGGGCTGAGCAAAGCGGTAACATAGCCAATCAACGGTTTGCTAGGACAAGGTGGGTTAGAGGTTTGACATGGCAATTTGGGAGGCTTGAAGGCAAGTAGTAGGCATCGTAGCATTGGCATAGCAAAAGAGCGAGCAAACTAGCATAGCAAAGATAGTAGTGATTTCGAGGGTATGATCATCTTGCCTGCATAGTTGTCAGAGTTGACTGGATCCTCGAAAGCAAACTCAACGGGCTCCTCGTTAGCGAACTCGTCTCCCAGCTCTACCCAAACAAGACAAACAAGCAACAAGGATACAATCAACCACGTGCAAGGATCAAGCAATATGATGCAATAATGATATGCTATGCGGGATGCAAAATGCAAGATATGACAGGAAATGCATGAACCTGGACTGAACTTGGAAATCCAAGTGTGCCACTGAAAAGATGAGATGAAATCGCTTGAAAACGATATAAAGAACACCGGAATCGGAGTTACGGTTTGGAAATGGCAAGTGATTCAAATATGACACCGGTCTGCGATTTACAGCAAGTAGCCATCTAAATGCAATGAGATGAACATGCTACAACACCCAAACATGACAACAAAATACATGGCAGGGATGCATACAATATGCTTAACAAAATTGTAGCACTGAGCTACGGCCAAATCATCCATTAACAGGTTCAAACAAGCATGGCAAAACTGCATATGACAAACAGATATCAGACTTAGTGAAATTAACACTTGTCTGGAATTTCAGATCAGGTAGCACTCTTTGGAGCACCAAAACTACATGTTACATGACCTGAACATGGCAAAGTAAAGCATGGCATGGATCTACTCAAAGAGCTTAACAAAAGTCCCTTAGTGACCTTGAGCCAAAAGGGATCAGAAAATACAATTGCAAGCATGTGAACATAGCAAAAACATAATCAGTTTTCAGACTTAGTGAAAAACTGACACATGTTGAAATATAACTCAAGTAGGCATGTTTACGAGCTCGATACACTCACTACGGTGCAAGTCATGGCAAGACAAGCATGCACCATCAAGAAGGCACAAAATGCAAGCTAGACATGGCAAGAACAATAGCATAGCATGCATGGATCAACTACAACATCACCGGCAAAATTGCAAACAAGTTGACAATCTGCCCAGATTCACAAAGTAGCAAAAGTAGAGCTCGATTGACTCAAGCTAGGGTGCTCCATAATTGCAAGCAAAGACATGGATGGATAGAGCACTACAATATTAACAAAACATCCTTACTGATCATCCTCAAAAGAGGCACGGATCACTAGGAAACAACATGAACATAAGGCATCATGGGATAAACAGCTCAAGGACTTAGTGGAATTGCTAAGTCCCTGAAAACAGAATTACCAAGTGCACCACTTTGCAAGCTTGCACAAGTCACCACACACATCCTAAAAATACATGGGTTGTGTTGGGGAACGTTGCAGAAAACAAAAAATTTCCTACGGTTTCACCAAGTGGATACCCATGTTGGCTCCCACATGTTTCACGATGATCTCATCGGATGAACCACGATGTCGAGGATTCAATCAATCCCGTATTCAATTCCCTTTGTCCAGCGGTATTGTACTTTCCCGAGATTCGATCGTCGGTATCCCGATACCTTGTTCAATCTCGTTACCCGCAAGTCTTTTTACTCGTCCCGTAACACATCATCCCGTGATCAACTCCTTGGTCACATTGTGCACATTATGATGATGTCCTACCGAGTGGGCCCAGAGATACCTCTCAGTTACACGGAGTGACAAATCCCAGTCTCGATTCGTGCCAACCCAACAGACACTTTCGAAGATACCTGTAGTGAACCTTTATAGCCACCCAGTTACGTTGTGACGTTTGGCACACCCAAAGCACTCCTATGGTATCCGGGAGTTGCACAATCTCATGGTCTAAGGAAATGATACTTGACAATAGAAAAGCTTTAGCATGTGAACTACACGATCTTTGTGCTAGGCTTAAGATTGGGTCTTGTCCATCACATCATTCTTCTAAAGATGTGATCCCGTTATCAACGACATCCAATGTCCATGGTGAGGAAACCGTAACCATCTTATTGATCAACGAGCTAGTCAACTAGAGGCTTACTAGGGACATGGTGTTGTCTATGTATCCACACATGTATGTGAGTTTCCTATCAATACAATTCTAGCATGGATAATAAATGGTTATCATGAACAATGAAATATAAAAATAACCAATTTATTATTGCCTCTAGGGCATATTTCCAACAACGGATATGTAGATCTCCTACCATTGTAACCGACTCTGTGTAACCCTAGCCCTCTCCGGTGTCTATATAAACCGGAGGGTTTTAGTGTAACACCCTCGATGCGACTATATCTCCCACGTGTCGAGGCACGACTTAGAGGCATAATCGCATTGAAGGCATATGTCGCAAGGTAGGCAATCTTCACAACATCCCATGTAATATAATAATGAAAGGGGATATAACATAGTTGGCTTACACTCGCCACGTCAATCAAGTACATAAATAACATTACATCATCCAAACACTCATGGCCCGACTACGGCGCCAAAATAAAAGAGAACCCAACATGCGACAACGGTCCCAATCACCCCCAACTGGGCACCACTACTGAACATCGGGAAAGGAAACATAGTAACGTTGAGAGTCCTCGTCGAACTCCCACTTGAGCTCATACGCGTCTCCTGGAGCGGAATCATCAGGCCCTGCATCTGGTGTAATAGTAATCTGTGAGCCACAGGGACTCAGCAATCTCGCACCCTCGCGATCAAGACTATTTAAGCTTATAGGTATGTCAAGGTAAATATATGAGTGGAGCTGCAGCAAGCGACTAGCAAGTATGGCGGCTAGCTTATACGCAAAAGAGAGTGAGAAGAGGAGGCAAAGCGCGAGCGAGAAACTAAAGAGCAACCTGCGCAAACATTACTCCAACACCGTGTCCACTTCCGGACTCCGCCGAGAAGAGGCCATCACGGTAACACACTCAGTTGATTCATTTTAATTAAGTTAAGGTTCAAGTTGTCTACAACCGGACATTAACAAATTCCCATCTGCCCATAACCGCGGGCACGGCTTTCGAAAGTTCAAATCCCTGCAGGGGAGTCCCAACTTAGCCCATGACAAGCTCTCACGGTCAATGAAGGAATAGACCTCCTCCCAAGACGTTCCGATCAGACTCGGTATCTCGGTAATTCAAGACACTTCGACAGGTTAAAACAAGACCAGCAACACCGCCCGAATGTGCCGACAAATCCCGATAGGAGCTGCACATATCTCTTTCTCAGGGCACACTCAGATTTTCCAAACTTCCGGTAGGCCAGCCCAGAGTTGCCCCTGGTAGCCACCGGCGGCTGACGGTTTGGACCAACACTCAGAGGAGCACTGGCCCCGGGGGGGGGGGGGTTAAAATAATGATGACCCTTGAGTCTGCAGAACCCAAGGGAAAGAAAAGGCTAGGTGGCAAATGGTAAAACCAAGGTTGGTCATTGCTGGAAAAGCTTTAATCAAGGCAAACTATCAAGGGGTTCCCATTATAACCCAACCGCGTAAGGAACGCAAAATCCGGGAACATAACACCGATATGACGGAAAATAGGGCGGCAAGAGTGGAACAAAACACTAGGCGAGAGACCGAGCCTTCCACCCTTTACCAAGTATGTAGGTGCATTAAGATAACAAGATAATATAATGATATCCCAACAAGTAAATAAATGTTCCAATGAGGAACGACCTCCAATCTTCACCCGCAACTAGTAACGCTATAAGAGGGGCTGAGCAAAGCGGTAACATAGCCAATCAAAGGTTTGCTAGGACAAGGTGGGTTAGAGGTTTGACATGGCAATTTGGGAGGCTTGAAGGCAAGTGGTAGGCATCGTAGCATTGGCATAGCAAAAGAGCGAGCAAACTAGCATAGCAAAGATAGTAGTGATTTCGAGGGTATGATCATCTTGCCTGCATAGTTGTCAGAGTTGACTGGATCCTCGAAAGCAAACTCAACGGGCTCCTCGTTAGCGAACTCGTCTCCCGGCTCTATCCAAACAAGACAAACAAGCAACAAGGATACAATCAACCACGTGCAAGGATCAAGCAATATGATGCAATAATGATATGCTATGCGGGATGCAAAATGCAAGATATGACAGGAAATGCATGAAGCTGGCCTAAACTTGGAAATCCAAGTGTGCCACTGAAAAGATGAGATGAAATCGCTTGAAAACGGTATAAAGAACACCGGAATCGGAGTTACGGTTTGGAAATGGCAAGCGATTCAAATATGACACCGGTCTGCGATTTACAGCAAGTAGCCATCTAAATGCAATGAGATGAACATGCTACAGCACCCAAACATGACAACAAAATACATGGCAGGGATGCATACAAGATGCTTAACAAAAGTCTAGCACTGAGCTACGGCCAAATCATCCATTAACAGGTTCAAACAAGCATGGTAAAACTGCATATGACAAACAGATCTCAGACTTAGTGAAATTAACACTTGTCTGGAATTTCAGATCAGGTAGCACTCTTCGGAGCACCAAAACTACATGTTACATGACCTGAACATGGCAAAGTAAAGCATGGCATGGAGCTACTCAACGAGCTTAACAAAAGTCCCTTAGTGACCTTGAGCCAAAAGGGATCAGAAAATATAATTGCAAGCATGTGAACATAGCAAAAACATAATCAGTTTTCAGACTTAGTAAAAAACTGACACATGCTGAAATATAACTCAAGTAGGCATGTTTACGAGCTCGATGCACTCACTATGGTGCAAGTCATGGCAATACAAGCATACACCATCAAGAAGTCACAAAATGCAAGCTAGACATGGCAAGAACAATAGCATAGCATGCATGGATCAACTACAACATCACCGGCAAAATTGCAAACAAGTTGACAATCTGCCCAGATTCACAAAGTAGCAAAAGTAGAGCTCGATTGACTCAAGCTAGGGTGCTCCATAATTGCAAGCAAAGACATGGATGGATAGAGCACTACAATATTAACAAAACATCCTTAATGATCATCCTCAAAAGAGGCACGGATCACTAGGAAACAACATGAACATAAGGCATCATGGGATAAACAGCTCAAGGACTTAGTGGAATTGCTTAAGTCCCTGAAAACAGAATTACCAAGTGCACCACTTTGCAAGCTTGCACAAGTCACCACACACATCCTAAAAATACATGGGTTGTGTTGGGGAACGTTGCAGAAAACAAAAAATTTCCTACGGTTTCACCAAGATCCATCTAGGAGTTCATCTAGCAACGAGTGATCGGATTGCATCTACATACCTTTGCAGATCACGTGCGGAAGCGTTCAAAGAACGGGGATGAGGAAGGTGTACTCGACGTGATTAAAATCACCGAAGATCCTAGCGCCGAACGGACGGCACCTCCACGTTCAACACACATACAGTCAACGTAACGTCTCCTCCTTCTTGATCCAGCAAGGGGAAGGAGAGGTTGAGGAAGATGGCTCCAGCAGCAGCACGACGGCGTGGTGGTGATGGAGCTACAGTACTCCGGAAGGGCTTCGCTAAGCACTATGGAGGAGGAGGATGTGTTGGAGAGGGAGAGGGAGGCACTAAAGGCGTGGTAGAAATGTCCTCCATCTCCTCACTATATATAGGGGGGCCTAGGGGGGGCGCCGGCCCTAGGAGATCCAATCTCCTAGGGGGCGGCAGCCAAGGGAGGAATCCCTCCTCCCCAAGGCACCTAGGAGGTGCCTTCCCCCTTTGGGACTCTTCCCTTCTTGAACCCTAGGCGCATGGGCCTCTTGGGGCTGGTGCCCTTGGCCCATATAGGCCAAGGCGCACCCCCTACAGCCCATGTGGCCCCCGGGGGCAGGTGGCCCCACCCGGTGGACCCCCGGGACCCTTCCGGTGGTCCCAGTACAATACCGGTGATCCCGAAACTTGTCCCGATGGCCGAAATAACACTTCCTATATATAATTCTTTACTGCCGGACCATTCCGGAACTCCTCGTGACATCCGGGATCTCATCCGGGACTCCGAACAACATTCGGGTTACTGCATATACATATCCCTACAACCCTAGCGTCACTGAACCTTAAGTGTGTAGACCCTACGGGTTCGGGAGACATGTAGACATGACCGAGATCGCTCTCCGGTCAATAACCAACAGCGGGATCTGGATACCCATGTTGGCTCCCACATGCTCCTCGATGATATCATCGGATGAACCATGATGTCGAGGTTTCAAGCAACCCCGTATACAATTCCCTTTGTCAATCGGTATGTTACTTGCCCGAGATTCGATCGTCGGTATCCCAATACCTCGTTCAATCTCGTTACCGACAAGTCACTTTACTCGTACCGTAATGCATGATCCCATGACCAGACACTTGGTCACTTTGAGCTCATTATGATGATGCATTACTGAGTGGGCCCAGTGATACCTCTCCGTCATACGGAGTGACAAATCCCAGTCTTGATCCGTGTCAACCCAACAGACACTTTCGGAGATACCCGTAGTATACCTTTATAGTCACCCAGTTACGTTGTGACGTTTGGCACACGCAAAGCACTCCTACGGTATCCGGGAGTTACACGATCTCATGGTCTAAGGAAAGGATACTTGACATTGGAAAACTCTAGCAAACGAACTATACAATCTTATGCTATGTTTAGGATTGGGTCTTGTCCATCACATCATTCTCCTAATGATGTGATCTCGTTATCAATGACATCCAATGCCCATAGTCAGGAAACCATGACTATCTGTTGATCAACGAGCTAGTCAACTAGAGGCTTACTAGGGACATGTTGGTATCTATTATTCACACATGTATTATGATTTCCGGATAACACAATTATAGCATGAATAAAGACAATTATCATGAACAAGGAAATATAATAATAATCCTTTTATTATTGCCTCTAGGGCATATTTCCAACAGTCTCCCACTTGCACTAGAGTCAATAATCTAGTTACATTGTGATGAATCGAACACCCATGGAATTCTGGTGTTGATCATGTTTTGCTCTAGGGAGAGGTTTAGTCAACGGATCTGCTACATTCAGGTCCGTATGTACTTTACAAATATCTATGTCTCCATCTTGAACATTTTCACGAATGGAGTTGAAGCGACGCTTGATGTGCCTTGTCTTCTTGTGAAACCTGGGCTCCTTGGCAAGAGCAATAGCTCCAGTGTTGTCACAGAAGAGCTTGATCGGCCCCGATGCATTGGGTATGACTCCTAGGTCGGTGATGAACTCCTTCACCCAAATTGCTTCATGTGCTGCCTCCGAGGCTGCCATGTACTCCGCTTCACATGTAGATCCCGCCACGATGCTCTGCTTGCAACTGCACCAGCTAACTGCCCCACCATTCAAAATATACACGTATCCGGTTTGTGACTTAGAGTCATCCAGATCTGTGTCGAAGCTAGCATCGACGTAACCCTTTACGACGAGCTCTTCGTCACCTCCATAAACGAGAAACATTTCCTTAGTCCTTTTCAGGTACTTCAGGATATTCTTGACCGCTGTCCAGTGTTCCTTGCCGGGATTACTTTGGTACCTTCCTACCAAACTTACGGCAAGGTTTACGTCAGGTCTGGTACACAGCATGGCATACATAATAGAACCTATGGCTGAGGCATAGGGGATGACGCTCATCTCTTCTATATCTTCTGTCGTGGTCGGACATTGAGCTGAGCTCAATTTCGCACCTTGTAACACAGGCAAGAACCCCTTCTTAGACTGATCCATATTGTATTTCTTCAATATCTTATCAAGGTATGTGCTTTGTGAAAGACCTATGAGGCGTCTTGATCTATCTCTATAGATCTTGATGCCTAATATATATGCAGCTTCTCCAAGGTCCTTCATTGAAAAACTCTTATTCAAGTAGGCCTTAATGTTGTCCAAGAGTTCTATATCATTTCCCATCAAAAGTATGTCATCTACATATAATATGAGAAATGCTACAGAGCTCCCACTCACTTTCTTGTAAACGCAGGCTTCTCCATAAGTCTGTGTAAACCCAAACGCTTTGATCATCTCATCAAAGCGAATGTTCCAACTCCGAGATGCTTGCACCAGCCCATAAATCGAGCGTTGGAGCTTGCACACCTTGTCAGCATTCTTAGGATCGACAAAACCTTCTGGCTGCATCATATACAATTCTTCCTTAAGGAAACCATTAAGGAATGTCGTTTTGACGTCCATTTGCCATATCTCATAATCATAGAATGCGGCAATTGCTAACATGATTCGGACGGACTTTAGCTTCGCTACCGGTGAGAAAGTCTCATCGTAGTCAACCCCTTGAACTTGTCGATAACCCTTAGCGACAAGGCGAGCTTTATAGATGGTTACATTACCATCCGCGTCTGTCTTCTTCTTAAAGATCCATTTATTTTCTATGGCTCGCCGCTCAACGAGCAAGTCAGTCAAAGTCCATATTCGTTTTCATACATGGATCCTATCTCGGATTTCATGGCTTCTAGCCATTTGTCAGAATCCGGGCCCGCCATCACTTCTTCATAGTTCGAAGGTTCACCATTGTCTAACAACATGATTTCCAAGACAGGGTTGCGGTACCACTCTGGTGCGGAACGTGTCCTTGTGGACCTACGAATTTCAGTAGGAGCTTGATCAGAAGTATCTTGATCATTATCATTAACTTCCTCTCTAGTCGGTGCAGGCACCTCAGGAACATTTTCTTGAGTTGCGCCTTTTTCCGGTTCAAGAGGTAATACTTCATCAAGTTCTACTTTCCTCTCACTTACTTCTTTCGAGAGAAACTCTTTCTCCAGAAAGGATCCATTCTTGGCAACAAAGATCTTGCCTTCGGATCTGATGTAGAAGGTATACCCAATAGTTTCTTTAGGGTATCCTATGAAGACGCATTTTTCCGACTTGGGTTCGAGCTTTTCAGGTTGAAGTTTCTTGACATAAGCATCGCATCCCCAAACTTTAAGAAACGACAGCTTAGGTTTCTTCCTAAACTATAATTCATACGGTGTCGTCTCAACGGATTTCGACGGAGCCCTATTTAAAGTGAATGCGGCAGTCTCTAAAGCATAGCCCCAAAAAGATAGCGGTAAATCGGTAAGAGACATCATAGATCGCACCATATCTAATAGAGTGCGATTACGACGTTCGGACACACCATTACGCTGAGGTGTTCCAGGCGGCGTGAGCTGTGAAACTATTCCACATTTTCTTAAGTGTGTGCCAAACTCATGACTCAAGTATTCTCCTCCACGATCTGATCGCAGGAACTTGATTTTCCTGTCACGTTGATTCTCAACCTCACTCTGAAATTCCTTGAACTTTTCAAAGGTCTCAGACTTGTGTTTCATTAAGTACACATACCCATATCTACTCAAGTCATCAGTGAGGGTGAGAACATAACGATAGCCACCGCGAGCCTCAACACTCATTGGACCACACACATCAGTATGTATGATTTCCAATAAGTTGGTTGCTCGCTCCATTGTTCCTGAGAATGGAGTCTTGGTCATTTTACCCATGAGGCATGGTTCGCACGTGTCAAATGATTCGTAATCAAGACACTCTAAAAGTCCATCGGCATGGAGCTTCTTCATGCGTTTGACACCTATGTGACCAAGGCGGCAGTGCCACAAGTATGTGGAGCTATCATTATCAATCTTACATCTTTTGGTACTCACACTATGAACATGTGTAGCATTACGCTCGAGATTCATTAAGAATAAACCATTCACCATCGGAGCATGGCCATAAAACATATCTCTCATATAAATAGAACAACCATTATTCTTGGATTTAAATGAGTAGCCATCTCGAATTAAACGAGATCCTGATACAATGTTCATGCTCAAAGCTGGCACTAAATAACAATTATTAAGGTTTAAAACTAATCCCGAAGGCAAATGTAGAGGTAGCGTGCCGACGGCGATCACATTGACCTTGGAACCATTCCCGACGCGCATCGTCACCTCGTCCTTTGCCAGTCTCCGCTTATTATGCAGCTCCTGCTTTGAGTTACAAATGTGAGCAACCGCACCGGTATCAAATACCCAGGAGCTACTACAAATACTGGTAAGGTACACATCAATTACATGTATATCACATATACCTTTTGTTTTGCCGGCCTTCTTGTCCGCTAAGTATTTGGGGCAGTTCCGCTTCCAGTGACCACTTCCCTTGCAATAAAAGCACTCAGTCTCGGGCTTGGGTCCATTCTTTGGCTTCTTCCCGGCAGCTTGCTTGCCGGGTGCGACAACTCCCTTGCCATCCTTCTTGAAGGCTTTCTTACCCTTGCCCTTCTTGAACTTAGTGGTTTTATTCACCATCAACACTTGATGTTCCTTTTTGACTTCTACCTCTGCTGATTTCAGCATTGCAAATACCTCGGGAATGGTCTTTTCCATCCCCTGCATATTGAAGTTCATCACAAAGCTCTTGTAGCTTGGTGGAAGCGACTGGAGGATTCTGTCAATGACCGCGTCATCCGGGAGATTAACTCCCAGCTGAGTCAAGCGGTTATGTAACCCAGACATTGTGAGTATGTGCTCACTGACAGAACTACTTTCCTCCATCTTACAGCTGAAGAACTTGTCGGAGACTTCATATCTCTCGACCCGGGCATGAGCTTGGAAAACCATTTTCAGCTCTTCGAACATCTCATATGCTCCATGTCTCTCAAAACGTTTTTGGAGCCCCGGTTCTAAGCTATAAAGCATGCCGCATTGAAGAGGGAGTAATCATCAGCACGTGTCTGCCAAGCGTTCATAACGTCTTGGTTCTGTGGGACGGGTGCGTCACCTAGCGGTGCTTGTAGGACATAATCTTTCTTGGCAGCTATGAGGATGATCCTCAGGTTCCGGACCCAGTCCGTGTAGTTGCTGCCATCGTCTTTCAGCTTGGTTTTCTCTAGGAACGCGTTGAAGTTGAGGACTACGTTGGCCATTTGATCTACAAGACATATTGTAAAGATTTTAGACTAAGTTCATGATAATTAAGTTCATCTAATCAAATTAATCAATGAACTCCCACTTAGATAGACATCCCTCCAGTCATCTAAGTATAACATGATCCGAGTTAACTAGGCCGTGTCTGATCATCACGTGAGACGGACTAGTCAACATCGGTGAACATCTTCATGTTGATCGTATCTTCTATACGACTCATGCTCGACCTTTCAGTCTTCTGTGTTCCGAGGCCATGTCTGTACATGCTAGGCTCGTCAAGTCAACCTAAGTGTTTGCATATGTAAATCTATCTAACACCCGTTGTATGTGAATGTTAGAATCTAACACCCGATCATCACGTGGTGCTTCGAAACAACGTACTGTCGCAACGGTGCACAGTTAGGGGGAACACTTTCTTGAAATTATTATGAGGGATCATCTTATTTACTACCGTCATTCTAAGTAAACAAGATGCAAAACATGATAAACATCATATGCAATCAAATAATAATAGTGACATGATATGGCCAATATCACATAGCTCCTTTGGATCTCCATCTTGGGGCTCCATGATCATCTTGTCACCGGCATGACACCATGATCTCCATCATCATGATCTCCATCATCGTGTCTCCATGAAGTTGCTCGCCAACTATTACTTCTACTACTACGGCTAACGCGTTTAGCAATAAAGTAAAGTAATTTACATGGCGTTTCTCAATGACACGCAGGTCATACAAAAAATAAAGACAACTCCTATGGCTCCTGCCGGTTGTCATACTCATCGACATGCAAGTCGTGATTCCTATTACAATAGCATGAACATCTCATACATCACATATATATCATTCATCATTCATCACAACTTTGGCCATATCATATCACAAAGCACTTGCTGCAAAAACAAGTTAGACGTCCTCTAATTGTTGTTGCAAGTTTTACGTGGCTGAAATAGGGTTCTAGCAAGAACGTTTTCTTACCTACGTGAAAGCCACAACGTGATTTGTCAACTTCTATTTACCCTTCATAAGGACCCTTTTCATCGAATCCGCTCCAACTAAAGTGGGAGAGACAGACACCCGCCAGCCACCTTATGCAACTAGTGCATGTTAGTCGATGGAACTGGTCTCACGTAAGCGTACGTGTAAGGTTGGTCCGGGCCGCTTCATCCCACAATACCGCTGAAGCAAGATAAGACTAGTAGCGGCAAGAAAGTTGACAACATCTACGCCCACAACAAATTGTGTTCTACTCGTGCAAGAGAACTACGCATAGACCTAGCTCATGATGCCACTGTTGGGGAACGTTGCAGAAAACAAAAATTTCCTACGGTTTCACCAAGATCCATCTAGGAGTTCATCTAGCAACGAGTGATCGGATTGCATCTACATACCTTTGTAGATCACGCGCGAAGCGTTCAAAGAACGGGGATGAGGAAGGTGTACTCGACGTGATTCAAATCACCGAAGATCCTAGCGCCGAACGGACGGCACCTCCGCGTTCAACACACGTACGGTCAGCGTAACGTCTCCTTCCTTCTTGATCCAGCAAGGGGGAAGGAGAGGTTGAGGAAGATGGCTCCAGCAGCAGCACGACGGCGTGGTGGTGATGGAGCTGCAGTACTCCGGCAGGGCTTCGCTAAGCTCTATAGAGGAGGAGGATGTGTTGGAGAGGGAGAGGGAGGCACCAAAGGCATGGAGTTAGAAGTCCTCCATCTCCCCACTATATATAGGGGGGCCTAGGGGGGCGCCGGCCCTAGGAGATCCAATCTCCTAGGGGGCGGCGGCCAAGGGAGGAATCCCTCCTCCCCAAGGCACCTAGGAGGTGCCTTCCCCCTTTGGGACTCTTCCCTTCTTGAACCCTAGGCGCATGGGCCTCTTGGGGCTGGTGCCCTTGGCCCATACAGGCCAAGGCGCACCCCCTACAGCCCATGTGGCCCCCGGGGGCAGGTGGCCCCACCCGGTGGACCCCCGGGACCCTTCCGGTGGTCCCGGTACAATACCGGTGACCCCGAAACTTGTCCCGATGGCCGAAATAGCACTTCCTATATATAATTCTTTACCTCCGGACCATTCCGGAACTCCTCGTGACGTCCGGGATCTCATCCAGGACTCCTAACAACATTCGGGTTACTGCATATACATATCCCTACAACCCTAGCGTCACCGAACCTTAAGTGTGTAGACCCTACGGGTTCGGGAGACATGTAGACATGACCGAGATCGCTCTCCGGTTAATAACCAACAGCGGGATCTGGATACCCATGTTGGCTCCCACATGCTCCTCGATGATCTCATCGGATGAACCACGATGTCGAGGATTCAAGCAACCCCGTATACAATTCCCTTTGTCAATCGGTATGTTACTTGCCCGAGATTCGATCGTCGGTATCCCAATACCTTGTTCAATCTCGTTACCGGCAAGTCACTTTACTCGTACCGTAATGCATGATCTCGTGACCAGACACTTGGTCACTTTGAGCTCATTATGATGATGCATTACCGAGTGGGCCCAGTGATACCTCTCCGTCATACGGAGTGACAAATCCCAGTCTTGATCCGTGTCAACCCAACAGACACTTTTGGAGATACCCGTAGTATACCTTTATAGTCACTTAGTTACGTTGTGACGTTTGGCACACCCAAAGCACAGCTACGGTATTCGGGAGTTACACGATCTCATGGTCTAAGGAAAGGATACTTGACATTGGAAAACTCTAGCAAACGAACTATACGATCTTATGCTATGTTTAGGATTGGGTCTTGTCCATCACATCATTCTCCTAATGATGTGATCTCGTTATCAATGACATCCAATGCCTATAGTCAGGAAACCATGACTATCTGTTGATCAACGAGCTAGTCAACTAGAGGCTTACTAGGGACATGTTGGTGTCTATTATTCACACATGTATTACGATTTCCGGATAACACAATTATAGCATGAATAAAGACAATTATCATGAACAAGGAAATATAATAATAATGCTTTTATTATTGCCTCTAGGCCATATTTCCAACAGGTTGCACCTCTGGAAAGATGACAAAACCCTTAACAAAACATACGTAGAACATCGGGGCATATCATGCACACAATAATCATGGCAAAAATGACAAAAACCTAAACGGATTAGCAGATCTGACAATTAACTCAAGTAGCCTCCTTCTAACAGCATTTCGGGCATCAAGATGAACTCAAATGAAAATGATGCAATGGAATGAAATGATGTACTCTCTGAGATGAACATTTTGATATGCTATATGCATGATCGGAGCTACAGATGCAAAGTTATGGAGCCACGAACATAAGCATATGGACTGAAAATATTAGGGACTTAGAAAAAAACAACCCTCCGATCTAGGGTTTGACCCGCACGCAGATCGAGGCGGCAGCGCGCACTGTTCACCGGCGTTGACGGAGCTCGCCGGAGTCGGCAGGGGGCGGCGCCGGCGAGGCAGACCCGGGGCAGATCCGGCCGGATCTCGCCTGATTCGGGCGCGGACGCCGAGGAGCGGTGCCGGACGGCGAGCTTGGCGAGGCAGGGCGGCGAGCTTCTTGTGGCGGCGGCGAGGTTCCGGTGGCGGCGGGGTTCCGGTGGCGGCGGCGGGGCGGCCGGCGATGAGGAGGT